>NC_142809.1:34699710-34858876 GCF_049724085.1 Artemia sp. Qi Xiang Cuo
CAAACACTTCTGAAATATTCCAACTCTTGCATTTCAAGTGAAAGAAATTCAAATGAACTTTGAAAAATCAAGAAAATGTAACTGTGACAAGGTAAACCACAAGCAAACACTACTGAAATATTCCAACTCTTGCTTTTCAACGAAAGAAATTCAAAATGAACTTTGAAAATCAAGAAAATTTAACTGTGACGAGGTAAACCACAACCAAACACTACTAAAATATTCCAACTCTTGCATTTCAACGAAAGAAATTCAAAAATGAAATTTGAAAAATCAAGAAAATTTAACTGTGACAAGGTAAACCACAACCGAACGCTACTGAAATATTCCAACTCTTGCCTTTCAACAAAAGAAATTCAAAATGAACTTTTAAAAATCAAGAAAATGTAACTGTGACAATGTAAACCAATTCCAACCACTACTTAAATATTCCAACTCTTACATTTCAACGAAAGAAATTCAAAATGAACTTTTAAAAATCAAGTAATTTTAAATTTGACAATCTAAATCGAAACCAAACACTCCTGAAATATTCCAACTCTTGCATTTCAACGAAAGAAATTCAAAGTGAACTTTGAAAAATCAAGAAAATGTAAATATGACAAGGTAAACCACAACCAAGCACGTCTGAAATATTCCAACTCTTGCTTTTCAACGAAAGAAATTCAAAAATGAACTTTGAAAAATCAAGAAAATGTAATTGTGACAAGGTAAACCACAACCAAACACTAGTGAAATATTACAAATCTTGAATTTCAACTAAAGAAATTCAAAATGAAGTTTGAAAAATCAAGAAAATGTAACTTTGACAAGGTAAACCACAACCAAACACTACTGAAATATTCCAACTCTTGCATTTCAACAAAAGAAATTCAAAATGAACTTTGAAAAATCAAGAAAATTTAACTGTGACAAGTTAAACCACAACCGAACTCTACTGAAATATTCCAACTCTTGCATTTCAACGAAAGAAATTCAAAATGAACTTTGAAAAATCAAGAGAATGTAACTGTGACAAGGTAAACAACTACCAAACAATAATGAAATATTCAACCTCTTGCATTTCAATGAAAGAAATTCAAATTAACTTTGAATAATCAGGAAAATGTAACTGTGACAATGTAAACCACGGCCATACACTACTGAAATATTCCAACTCTTGCATTTCAACGAAAGAAATTCAAAATGAACTTTGAAAAATCAAGAAAATGTAACTGTGACAAGGTAAACCACAGCCAAACACTACTGAAATATTCCAAATCTTTCATTTAAATGAAAGAAATTCAAAATGAACTTTGAATAATCAAGAAAATGTAACTTTGACACGGTAAACCACAAGCAAACACTGCTGAAATATTCCAACTCTTGCACTTCAAGGAAAGAAATTCAAAATGAACTTTGAAAAATCAGGAAAATGTAAATGTGACAAGGTAAACCAAAACCAAACACAACTGAAATATTCCAACTCTTGCATTTCAACGAAAGAAATTCAAAATGAACTTTGAAAAATCAAGAAAATGTAACTGTGACAAGGTAAACCACAACCAAACACTACTGAAATATTCCAATTCTTGAATTTCAACGAAAGAAATTCAAAATGAACTTTGAAAAATCAAGAAAATGTAACTGTGACAAGGTAAACCACAACCAAACACTACTGAAATATTCCAACTCTTGCACTTCAACGAAAGAAATTCAAAATGAGCTTTGAAAAATCATGAACATGTAACTGTGACAAGGTAAACCATAACCAAACACCACTGAAATAGTCCAACTCTTGCATTTCAACGAAAGAAATTCAAATGAATTTTGAAAAATCAAGACAATGTAACTGTGACCAGGTAAACAACAACCAAACACTACTGAAATATTCCAACTCTTGCTTTTCAACGAAAGAAATTCAAAATGAACTTTGAAAAATCAAGAAAATGTAACTGTGACAAGTTAAACCACAACCGAACGCTACTGAAATATTCCAACTCATGCATTTCAACAATAGAAATTCAAAATGAACTTTGATAAATCAAGAAAATGTAACTGTGACAAGTTAAACCACAACCGAACGCTACTGAAATATTCCAACTCATGCATTTCAACAAAGGAAATTCAATATTAACTTTTAAAAATCAAGAAAATGTAACTGTGACAAGGTAAACCACTACCAATCACTACTTAAATATTCCAACACTTGCATTTAAACGAAAGAAATTCAAAATGAACTTTGAAAAATCAAGAAAATTTAACTGTGACAAGGTAAACCACTACCGAACTCTACTTAATTATTCCAACTATTTCATTTAAACGAAAGAAATTTAAATTGAACTTTTAAAAATCAAGAATATGTAACTGTGACAAGGTAAACCACAACCAAACACTACTGAAATATTCCAACTCTTGCTTTTCAACGAAAGAAATTCAAAATGAACTTTGAAAAATCAAGAAAATGTAACTGTGACAAGGTAAACCACCACCAAACACTGCTGAAATAGTCCAACTAGTGCATTTCAACGAAAGAAATTCAAAATGAACTTTGAAAAAATCATGAAAATGTAACTGTGACAAGGTAAACCATAACCTGTGTGTGTCTCTGGGTGTGTGTCTCTGTGGGTGTGTCTCTGTGTGTGTGTCTCTGTGGGTGTGTCTGCGTGTGTGTGTCTCTGTGTGTGTGTCTCTGTGTGTGTGTCTGTGTGTGTTTGTCTCTGTTTGTGTCTCTGTGTGGGTGTCTCTGTGTATGTGTCTCTTTGGGTGAAACAGTTTGAGGCATTTTAGGCGATGATTTTAGAAAACAAAAGCAGAGCTTTTAAAATCACAACAACTGAATGTCAGTAAATAATTCATTTGTGGGGCCCGGGGATGGCCTTTGGGGGTCTGGGTGGGCCTTTGGGGGCGCCGGTGATCCTTGGGGTGCTTGGTGGGCCTTTGGGGGGCACAGGGAGGGCCTTTGGGTGCCTGGGGGCCTTGGGGGGACTGGTGGCGGGCCTTTGGGACCCCGGTGGTCCTGGGGGAGCTCGAGGGGCCTTGGGGGACCGGTGGAGGGCCTTTGGGTCCCCGTTGGTCCTTTGGGAGCTCGATGGGCCTTTGGGGATCGGTGGAGGACCTTTGGGGCACAGGGAGGGCCTTTGGGGGTCCGGGGGGACAGTTGGGGGCCTGGGGGACATTTGGGGCCTGGGGATGGCCTTTGGGGGTCTGGGTGGGCCTTTGGGGGCGCCGGGGCCCCTTTGGGCGCTGGGGGGGCTTTGAGGACCGGGGGCTGCCTTCGGGGTTGGGGTAGGAGGATCGGAACCCTTTGGGGTTGGGTTAGAGGACCTCACAACACTGTTCAAATGAAGCTTGTGTATTATAACGACCACAGAGTTTCACCATTAAATTCTCTTCTAAAATCTCTTCAAAAATCTTCTTTTAAAATGTCTCTATCTGTTTCGCCGAAATAGTTCCATAACCTGTCTAAAACGGTTTCGCCCAAATAATCCCTAAACGTAAATTCAGCGTGTTCCTTTGTTATTGGCATCTCTGCGCTAACGCATTTCAAATTAATATGAAACCATTTCGCGCGCTAAAACAATTCATCGCTAAGATGTTTCTTGCCTAATTGTTTCCATGGCCGTTGGTTATTAATAGCTTTTGGAGTTCGACCAGTAGAACTGTTCCCGAGGCGAAGACATTAATGACTTGGATCTATTCCTGGAGAAATGTTTCTAGGCGAAAATTTTTAAAGTCTGACAGATGATGTCATTGATTGATTGATCTGTCAGGAAATGGGAAATTAATTTGTTGTTTCTAAGGGGAATTATTGATTCACGATAGGTGAATTGAGGTCGACAGCACAGGTGTTCTGACTCGTGACAGCACCATGTGGTTTATGGTTTTCTCAGTGAGAAAGTTCCTGTTTTTTCAAATTCTCACTGAAAAAAAACATAAAAACATACAACAAATGTGAGAAAGTTCCTTTTTTTTCAAATTCTCACTGACAAAAACCATAAAAACATACAAAAATGTGAGAAAGTTCCTGTTTTTTCAAATTCTCACTGACAAAAACCATAAAAACATACAAAAATGTGAGAAAGCCCCTGTTTTTCAAATTCTCACTGACAAAGTCCATAAACCACGTTGTTCTATGCCCATATATGGTGTGGGTACCGGAGATTTTATGGCATCTCTACTTTTGACTCTTGAGAAGGGCACTAGAAATTCTGATTTACACTCGAATAAGCCCCTTCCGAAGTTTATATGATCATCCCTTCCATGAAAACCTTATATACCCCCTGGGCACATTTTACAACACTTGCCCCGGATTTTTTTTGGGGGGGGGACTGTTTTATCCCTGGAGTTTCTGTAATATTATCTTTGGTCTATTTTTGAACAAAATGGCTATATAAAACATTCGATTGGACATATTTGAGGAAAAGACGGTTGGGAGAGAGGGGGGTTAGGAGGGAAGGGGGCTAGTCACCGTCAGATCACTTTTGTATCTTAAAAGGTGAATTAGAACTTCCAATTTCTAATCATTTGAGTCCCCATACAACCACCTCTTCCATAAAAAGCTTATATGCCCCTGCAGCATAAGTTACAACCCTTCCTGTGGCTCTGGAGGGGGGGGTATGCTGACAACGAAGGTTTTGTAATCTTATTGTTGGATTATTTCAAACAAACTGACTATCCCAAAATTTGCATTTGATGCATTTGGGGAAAAGATGGTGTTTGTGTCAGGGAGGGATAGATGCCCTCCATTAACTTTTGACTCATAATAAGGAAACTAGAACTTTCAATTTCCAATCAAATGAGCCACCTTAGAAGTTTATACGACCACCCCTTACATAAAACATTTTACACCTCCAGGGCATAAATTAAAACACTTGCCCCTGGTCTCGGGGGGGGGGGGCTGTGTCAATCCCTGGATTTTTTGTTAATTGATGTTTGAACTATTTAAAAAAAAATGGCTATCTCAAACATTGTATCAGATGGGTTTGGGGAAAAAAGGGCTAGGAGGATGGGGCTAGTTGCCCTCAGATTTTCTTTGACTCCTAAAAAGTGAACTATAACTTTCAATTTCCAATCAAATGAGCCCTCTCCAAAGTTTATATGAGCATCCCTTCCATAAGAATCATATATGCCCCCAACACATAACTTACAATGCCTACCCCTGGGACCTGGGGGGGGTTGTATTGACACATGACTTTTTCTAATCTGACCTTTGAACTATATTTAATAAAATGACTACCTCAAAATTTTTATTGGATGGGTTTGGGGGAAAAGGAGTGGAGGGGCTAGTTGCCCTCAGATCTCTTTTGAATCTTAAAAAGTGAACTACAATTTTCAGTTTCCAATCAAATGAGCCCTCTGAAGTTTATACAAGCATACCTTTCATGAGAACCATATATGCCCCATGAGTAGTAAAGGCCTAATTACTTGAAAGGATACATGCCCTTTCACAAGCCTGAGGCGTGGATATGTGTGTATATTTTCAAGTAATTGTGTAACCAGGTCTATTTGCCTATTACAATGAGCTCTACATGGGTTGGCAAACATGTTTTTTATTATGAAACCCATTTTTTGTGTGTCAGTCGATTAGAGAAAGTTGGTGGTTAGTCCAATATAATAACTTGATTGATCGGTTTTCTAAAAAAACTTGCCATGCTATAATGTTATTGCGAGAGGCTTACTCAATTTACATCTTAGTGTTAACTGGGTGATCTAATTGCGTAGGTACTAAAGGAACATTTGAAGGTGGAGAAAAAAAGAGGTAATTAGTGATTGGGTTATTTTACCAAGAAATGACTGAAAAGTGTTTTGGAGGAGATGGAATGAATGTGTACTGTATAATACACAAGTGATGATTTGCACAGTGTTGTCAATTTTAAATAGTTTATAAATAAAAAAAAATTAACAAGAAATGGCTGAAAAGTGGTTTGAGGGAGTTGAGTTGCACGAGGGTTCAGTTACATGCGGATTCAGTTACACGGGGCTTATTTAAATGGGGTCGAGTAGCACGGAGATTCAGTTGTACAGGGTTTCGGTTATACAGGGGTTTAGTTACATGGGGGATTCAGTTGTACGGGGTTTCGGTTATACAGGGGTGCAGTTACAGGGGGGGGTCAGTTATTTTTTCTGATTTTGTGTGTTTTCGCAAGAAAATAACTGGTCTTTTAGCAAACTTAGCCATAGCTACCTGAAACTCTGCATAAATATCTTCATTTTTAATCTAATTGCGTAGGTACTAAAGGAACATTGAACATTTTTTCTGATTTTGTGTGACCACCCAGCGCCCCAAAGACTCCTGAGCCTCCATTATAATACTTTTTAAGGCTTTATTATATCTTTTCAGAACAAATTATTATTTTAGGGAATTATTTCGGTGAAACAGTTAGAGACATTTTGAATGATGATTTTAGAAGAGGATTTGAGGGTGAAACTCTGTGATCGTTATAATACACAAGTTCCATTTGAACAGTGCTGTGAGGTCCCTTACCACAACCCCAAAGGGCTCCAATCCCCCCACACCAACCCCGTAATTTTTCTTAAATTCAGTTCTGATTTTTATCAAAGAGATGAAAAATTTAAACTTCTTATTATATCTTTTCAGAACAAATTATTATTTTAGGGAATTATTTCGGTGAAACAGTTAGAGACATTTTGAAAGATGATTTTAGAGGAGGACTTGAGGGTGAAACTCTGTGGTCGTTATAATACACAAGTTCCATTTGAACAGTGTTGTGAGGTCCCTTACCACAACCCCAAAGGGGTCCGACCCCCCCCCCCCCCCCACCCCCCACCCCCACCCCGAAGGAAGCCCCCGGACAGCAAAGGTTCTCTGGACCCCCAAAGGACCCCCGGCGCCCCGATGCCACCAGAGTCCCCCATTATAATACTTTTTAAGGCTTTATTATATCTTTTCAGAACAAATTATTATTTTAGGGAATTATTTTGGTGAAACAGTTAGAGATATTTTAAGAGATGATTTTCGAAGAGGACTTGAGGGTGAAACTCTGTGGTCGTTATAATACACAAGTTCCATTTGAACAGTGTTGTGAGGTCCCCTTACCGTAACCCCAAAGGGCTCCGATCCCCCACCCCAACCCCGAAAGAACCCCCCCCCCGGTCCTCAAAGGTTCTCTTTCTGAGGGGGGATGGCGATGGTAACTATTTAGTTTAAGAAATTAGTTTACGAATAGAAAAATGCCTCACTACAGATGAGGCTGTTGTGTTTTTCTGAACATGTGTTTTTTTTTTCTGAACTTTCTGAGGGAGGAGGGGGTAACTATTTATTTTAAAAATTAGTTTACGAGTAGAAAAATGCTTCACTACATATAAGGCTATTGTGTTTTTCTGAACTTTCTGAGAGAGGTGGGGGGTAAATTTTTAGTTTAAAAATTAGTTTACGAGTAGAAAAATGCTTCACAACAGATAAGGCTGTTGTGTTTTTCTGAACTTTCTGAGGGGGGAGGGGGTAAGTATTTAGTTTAATAAATTAGTTTACGAGTAGAAAAATGATTCACTACAGATAAGGCTATTGTGTTTTTTTTCTGAACTTTCTGAGGGAGGTGGGGGTAACTATTTAGTTTAAGAAATTAGTTTACGATTAGAAAAATGCTTCACTAAAGATAAGGCTATTGTGTTTTTCTGAACTTTCTGAGAGAGGTGGGGGGTAACTTTTTAGTTTAAAAATTAGTTTACGAGTAGAAGAATGCTTCACTACAGATAAGGCTATTGTGTTTTTCTGAACTTTCTGAGGGAGGAGGGGTAACTATTTAGTTTAAAAAATTAGTTTACGAGTATAAAAATATTTCTCTACAGATAAGGCTATTGTGTTTTTCTGAACTTTCTGAGGGGGGAGGGCGATGGTAACTATTTAGTTTAAAAGAGTTACGAGTAGAAAAATGCTTCACGTATTTTTACGCGAAAACAACTTCAACCGTGCCCAGCCCCCCGCGATCAGAAATTAACTTATGAAAAAGTTTCTTCAACTGAAAGTAAGGAGCAACATCAAAACTTAAATACGGACAGAAAATAGATTTTTACGTGAAAACAACTTCAACAGTGCCCAACCCCCCGCGATAATAAATTAAATTATAAAAAAAATTTCTTCAACTGTAAGTAAGGAGTAACATCAAAACTTAAAAACGGACAGAAAATAGAGGCTGTTTCCAAAAGATTTAGGATTCATTAACTTTAGTGTTGTCAGTCAAAAGCTATGAGTTTGAGAAAATTGCCTGATTATCGAAAAAAATGGAGAAACACCCTCCAAAAGTCGACAGGGATGGGATTGTCTTGAGGGGGGGGAATTTTCCATGGAAGAGGTGGAGGGTATTTTTACGTGAAAACAACTTCAACAGTGCCCAGCTCCCAGCGATCAGAAATTAAATTTAAAAAAAAAGTTTTTTCAAGTGAAAGTAAGGAGCAACATCAAAACTTAAAAACGGACAAAAAATTGATTTTTACGTGAAAACAACTTCAACCGTGCCCAACCCCCCGATATCAGAAATTAAATTATAAAAAAGTTTCTTCACCTCTTGAATACACAATACCGAAATTTAATTCAACTTTCATGTAAGAAAATTATGGAAAATACAATTCTCTAGTTCAAATGTGGAACTTAAGTCCAGTTTTGGATACTCATAATGATGAGGACTGATGATTCTAATTCAATTTTTTGTTTTATAAAAACATAATTTTTTTTAAACTTCGAAATTATTCAACTTTATTTTTTTATTTTTTATTTTTTTATTTTTTTTTTGTATGTATCTTAAAATGACAAAATATGCTTACGGTTCTAACAATTGTACTCTATGATTTCTCAGAGACACGATGCGGCTTTCCCACTGGTACTCTATGGGCGGTTATCGACACTACCTAGTTTATTGCATGCATTAAATTAGTATTTTTTACGCAGTGGAAGGATAAACACATAAGTCATCTTAAAAAAAAAGTGAATATGGAGCATTTTAATAAAGTGTGTTCACATGACAATGTTATTTTAGCATTGAATGCCAACAGGGAGAAGTATTTAAACTGTGAAACAAGTATAAGGGGTAGCACTATTGGAAATATTTGCATGCCTTGTTATGACACCAATGACTTCAATTTCTTTGGAATACCAAAAAGATTAGGTTTTACAAATGGTGGATATGCGAGATTGAGATCTCCGGAGATGATTAAACTCAAAGAGAATGCCAACATAAAGATAATCGTTGATGATAGAGGACAACTCCTTGCTACTGTTGCAGGTAACACATTACCTACTGATACATCTAATCGTCATCTTTTAGGTATTAGCATTCAACGGAAGGTCAATAAAAGAAAGGCCTACTCTTCTACGAATATCATAAACCATATCTTGGCTACGTGCCGAAACTGTTACCTGTGTAAAAATAATGTAATAATAGACAGTGAAATTGCCAGAAAAATAAAAAGGGCATTGTCAGAAAATATCACTAAGGAATATCAAGATGAATTGATGAAAAACAAAGTCCCATCAAACGTTACTACCATTAATCAAACACTCGATGAATCAAATAATAGCAAAGATGAAACGTATATTGAACCTGTCGGTGACACACCAGTAAATATTGTGTATGACTCAAAATGGAATAATGATTATTCTACCGATTACGAGTTAAGAGAAGACAATAGCTACAATATCAAGAGAGAACATGGTGAACTATTTTATGGAACAGATTCAAAATGTCAAAAGTTGATCATTGATATTAATAATGTATCATAATATATTTTGTATTAATATTTTACATGGTGTTATTTCATTAAAAGTATATTATGCATTACATTGTTACGTGTTCATTATTTTTAGAGTAAGCTAGCATATCAAACGTTTAGAATGTCTATTAAAACTTTGGAGATGTAAGAAAAGGAATTCGCATACATCTATTGTCAGACACATGGGATAACACTGTTCAATAAACGGTTCATAATCAAAAAATAGTTTGGGACAAGAAAAAAAAACCTAAAATAATTTCGTGAAATCAATTTCAACACTCAGAGCAGGGGGGTGTTGGGATTGAATCATAGAGAAACAACGAATTTATTTTTTTTAAATGCCACTCAAACACGTTTCATTCTTTTCACTGACTTGAAATTGCATACAAACGAGCCAATCAGATGTTACAATCCTTTTGTTTGCTCAGAATTCAACAAAGCAACGACGGTTAGGCTACTTTATTTTACATGTTATTTCTAAAGCCAATTAAGATGAAGAAATGTGTTCGAAGTCAAGGCTATAAGAGAAAAAAGTTCTGGATATTTTTTATCAGTTTGTAGTTTACGCAATAATATCAATAACAGTAACGATTCTATTTGAACTTTCTCCAAGTTAATAAAATTTGTCTCTAAACGGTTCATGATAAAAAAATGTTTGGAACAAGAAAAAAAAACCCTAAAATAATGTTGTGAAATCATTTTCAACACTCAGAGCAGGGGGGTATTTCATTAAAGAAATTATGAAAAAATTGTAACTAAGTAGCAAATTCTTTCTTGAATTCACCTGTTGGATAAACAAAAAGACATTTCGTTCAAGAAATTATGACAAAATTCTAAGTAAGTAACAAACTCTTTATTGTTTTCACGAGTTAGATATACGATGTAGAAATTTAATTCAAGAAATTATGAAAAAATTCTCAGTAAGTAACAATTTCTTTCTTGAAGTCAACTCTTGGATACACAATACGAAAATTTCATTCAAGAAATTATGAAAATATTTGTAAGTAAGTAGCAAACTCTTTATTGATTTCACCTCTTGGATATACAGTACAGATACTTCATTCAAGAAATTATGAAAAAAACGCAAGTAAGTAACTTTTTTTTCTCTTTATCACAAACAATTTTCACTTAGCTAAACGATGTAGAAATTTAATTCAAGAAATTATGAAAAAAAACGCAAGTAAGTAACATTTTTTTTATCTTTATCACAAACAATTTTCACTTAGCTACACGATGTAGAAATTTAATTCAAGAAATTATGAAAAAATTCTCAGTAGGTAAAAATTTCTTTCTTGAAGTCAACCCTTGGATCACGTTTTCAACCAGACTGTTTTTTTAGACAACACACCCACGGAGATGACACACACATAGAGACGTGACACGCACAGACATGACACACAAACAGAGTCACGTTTTGAAACTAAATGCTATTTGCAAGCCTTTTCTTGGCACATTTACAACCGAGTTGGGACTCCCCCCTGGTTCCTACACACTGCAAAAAAGTGAGCAGTACGAAAACTCCACGTTTTCAACCAGACTGGTTTTTTAGACAACACACCCACAGAGATGACACACGCACACATAGAGACGAGACACACACAGACACGACATACAAACAGAGTCATAGTGAGAGAAATATCCAAAAAGTTGGGTTGATCTAGGTTCACTTAAGAAATTATGACAAAATTCTAAGCAAGTAACAAACTCTTTATTGTTTTCACGAGTTATATATACGATGTAGAGATTTAATTCAAGAAATTATTAAAACATTCTCAGTAAGTAACAATTTCTTTCTTGAAGTCAACTCTTGGATACACAATACTGAAATTTCTTTCAAGAAACTATGAAAATATTTATAAGTAAGTAACAAACTCTTTATTGATTTAACCCCTTGGATATACAGTACAGATACTTCATTCAAGAAATTATGAAAAAAACACAAATAAGTAACTTTTTTTTTTCTATTTATCACAAACAAATTTACATTTTCTAAACTATGTAATAATTTAATATAAGAAATTATGAAAAAAAACGCTAGTAAGTAACTTTTTTTTTCTCTTTATCATAAACAATTTTCACTTAGCTACACGATGGAGAAATTTAATTTAATAAATCATGAAAAAATTCTCAGTAGGTAAAAATATCTTTCTTGAAGTCAACTCTTGGATCACGTTTTCAACCAGACTGGTTTTTTAGACAACACACCCACGGAGATGACACACACATAGAGACGAGACACGCACAACCACGACACACAAACAGAGTCACGTTTTGAAACTACATGCTATTTGCATGCCTTTCCTTTGCACCTTTCCAAACGAGCGGGGATTCCCCACTGGTTCCTACACATTGCAAAAAAGTGAGCAGTACGAAAACTCCACGTTTTCAACCAGACTGGTTTTTTAGACAACACACCCACAGAGATGACACACGCACACATAGAGACGAGACACACACAGACACGACACACAAACAGAGTCATAGTGAGAGAGATATCCAAAAAGTTGGGTTGATCTAGGTTCACTTAAGAAATTATGACAAAATTCTAAGTAAGTAACAAACTCTTTATTGTTTTCACGAGTTAGATATACGATGTAGAAATTTAATTCAAGAAATTATGAAAAAATTCTCAGTAAGTAACAATTTCTTTCTTGAAGTCAACTCTTGGATACACAATACAGAAATTTATTTCAATAAACTATGAAAATACTTATAAGTCAGTAACAAACTCTTTATTGATTTAACCCCTTGGATATACAGTAAAGATACTTCATTCAAGAAATTATGAAAAAAAAACACAAGTAAGTAACTTTTTTTTCTATTTATCACAAACAATTTTCACTTAGCTACACGATGTAGAAATTTAATTCAAGAAATTATGAAAAAAAAACGCAAGTAAGTAACTTTTTTTTCTCTTTATCACAAACAATTTTCACTTAGCTACACGATGTAGAAATTTAATTCAAGAAATTATGAAAAAATTATCAGTAGGTAAGTTTGTGTGTCGTGTCTGTGTGTGTCTCGTCTCTATGTGTGTGTGTCATCTCTGTGGGTGCGTTGTTTAAAAATCAGTCTGGTTGAAAACGTGGAGTTTTCGTACTGCTCACTTTTTTGCAATGTGTATCAACCAGTGGGGAATCCCCGCTCGTTTGGAAAGGTGCTAAGGAACGGCATGCAAATAGCATGTAGTTTCAAAACGTGACTCTGTTTGTGTGTCGTGTCTGTGCGTGTCTCGTCTCTATGTGTGTGTCATCTCCGTGGGTGTGTTGTCTAAAAAACCAGTCTGGTTGAAAACGTGATCCAAGAGTTGACTTCAAGAAAGAAATTGTTACCTACTGATAATTTTTTCATAATTTCTTGAATTAAATTTCTACATCGTGTAGCTAAGTGAAAATTGTTTGTGATAAAGAGAAAAAAAAGTTACTTACTTGCGTTTTTTTCATAATTTCTTGAACTAAATTTTCTACATCGTGTATCCAAGTCAAAATTTTTTGTGATAAAGAGAAAAAAAAAGTTACTTAATTGCGTTTTTTTTCATAATTTCTTGAATGAAGTATCTGTACTGTATATCCAAGAGGTGAAATCAATAAAGAGTTTGTTACTGACTTATAAATATTTTCATAATTTATTGAAAGAAATTTCCGTATTGTGTATCCAAGAGTTGACTTCAAGAAAGAAATTGTTACTTACTGAGATTTTTTAAATAATTTCTTGAATTAAATTTCTACATCGTATATCTAACTCGTGAAAACAATAAAGAGTTTGTTACTTACTTAGAATTTTGTCATAATTTCTTAAGTGAACCTAGATAAACCAAACTTTTTGGATATCTCTCTCACTATGACTCTGTTTGTGTGTCGTGTCTGTGTGTGTCTCGTCTCTATGTGTGTGTGTGTAATCTCTGTGGGTGTGTTGTCTAAAAAACCAGTCTGGTTGAAAACGTGGAGTTTTAGTACTGCTCACTTTTTTGCAATGTGTAGGAACCAGTGGGGAATCCCCGCTCGTTTGGAAAGGTGCCAAGGAAAGGCATGCAAATAGCATGTAGTTTCAAAACGTGACTGTTTGTGTGTCGTGTCTGTGCGTGTCTCGTCTCTATGTGTGTGTCATCTCCGTGGGTGTGTTGTCTAAAAAACCAGTCTGGTTGAAAACGTGATCCAAGAGTTGACTTCAAGAAAGAAATTGTTACCTACTGAGAATTTTTTCATAATTTCTTGAATTAAATTTCTACATCGTGTAGCTAAGTGAAAATTGTTTGTGATAAAGAGAAAAAAAGTTACTTACTTGCGTTTTTTTTCATAATTTCTTGAATTAAATTTCTACATCGTTTAGCTAAGTGAAAATTGTTTGTGATAAAGAAAAAAAAGTTACTTACTTGCGTTTTTTTCATAATTTCTTGAATGAAGTATCTGTACTGTATATCCAAGAGGTGAAATCAATAAAGAGTTTGCTACCTACTTACAAATATTTTCTTAATTTCTTGAATGAAATTTTCGTATTGTGTATCCAAGAGTTGACTTCAAGAAAGAAATTGTTACTTACTGAGAATTTTTTCATAATTTCTTGAATTAAATTTCTACATTGTATATCTAACTCGTGAAAACAATAAAGAGTTTGTTACTTACTTAGAATTTTGTCATAATTTCTTGAACGAAATGTCTTTTTGTTTATCCAACAGGTGAATTCAAGAAAGAATTTACTACTTAGTTACAATTTTTTCATAATTTCTTTAATGAAATACCCCCCTGCTCTGAGTGTTGAAAAAGATTTCACAACATTATTTTAGGGTTTTTATTCTTGTTCCAAACATTTTTTTATCATGAACCGTTTAGAGACAAATTTGATTAACTTGGAGAAAGTTCAAATAGAATCGTTACTGTTATTGATATTATTGCGTAAACTACAAACTGATAAAAAATATCCAGAACTTTTTTTTCTTATAGCCTTGACTTTGAACACATTTCTTCATCTTAATTGGCTTTAGAAATAACATGCAAAATAAAGTAGCCTAACCGTCGTTGCTTTGTTGAATTCTGAGCAAACAAAATGATTGTAACATCTGATTGGCTCGTTTGTATGCAATTTCAAGTCAGTGAAAAGAATGAAACGTCTTTGAGTGACATTTAAAAAAAGTAAATTCGTTGTTTCTCTATGATTCAATCCCAACACCCCCCTGCTCTGAGTGTTGAAATTGATTTCACGAAATTATTTTAGGTTTTTTTTTCTTGTCCCAAACTATTTTTTTATTATGAACCGTTTATTGAACAGTGTTATCCCATGTTTCTGACAACAGATGTATTCGAATTCCTTTTCTTACATCTCCAATGTTTTAATAGACATTCTCAACGTTTGATATGCTAGCTTACTCTAAAAATAATGAACACGTAACAATGTAATGCATAATATACTTTTAATGAAATAACGCCATGTAGAATATTGATACAAAAATATATTATGATACATTATTAATATCAATGATCAACTTTGGACATTTTGAATCTGTTCAATAAAATAGTTCACCATGTTCACTCTTGATATTGTAGCTATTGGCTTCTCTTAACTCGTAATCGGTAGAATAATCATTATTCCATTTTGAGTCATACACAATATTTACTGGTGTGTCACCGACAGGTTCAATATACGTTTCATCTTTGCTATTATTTGATTCATCGAGTGTTTGATTAATGGTAGTAATGTTTGCTGGCACTTTGTTTTTTATCAATTCATCTTGATATTCCATAGTGATATTTTCTGATAATGCCCTTTTTATTTTTCTGGCACTTTCACTGTCTATTATAATATTATTTTTACACTGGTAACAGTTTCGGCAAGTAGCTAAGATATATCTCACGATATTCGTAGAAGAGGAGGCCTTTCATTTATTGACCTTCCGTTGAATACTAATACCTAAAAGATGACGATTAGATCTATCAGTAGGTAATGTGTTACCTGCAACAGTAGCAAGGAGTTGTCCTCTATCATCAACGATTATCTTTATGTTAGCATTCTCTTTGAGTGCAATCATCTCCGGAGATCTCAATCTCGCATATCCACCATTTGTACAATGGAATCTTTTCGGTATTCCAAAGAAATTTAATTCCTTACTGTCATGACAATGCATGCATACATTTCCAATAGTTCTACCACTTGTACTTGTTTCATAGTTTAAATACTTCTCCTTGTTGGCATTCAATGCTACAATAACATTGTCATGTGAACACACTTTATTAAAATGTTCCATCTTCACTTTTTTTTTAAGATGACTTATGTGTTTATCGTTCCACTGCGTAAGAAATACTAATTTAATGTATGCAATAAACTAGGTAGTGTCGATAACCGGCCATAGAGTACCAGTGGGAAAGCCACATCCTGTTTCTGATAAATCATAGAGTACAATTTTTAGAACCGTAACCATATTTTGTAATTTTAAGATAAATACAAAAAAAAAAAAATAAAAAAAAAAAAAATAAAGTTGAATAATTTCGAAGTTTAAAAAAAAGTATGTTTTTATAAAAAAAAATATTGAATTAGAATCATCAGTCCTCATCATTATGAGTATCCAAAACTGGACTTAATTTCCAAATTTGAACTATAGAATTGTATTTTCCATAATTTTCTTACATGAAAGTTGAATGAAATTTCGGTATTGTGTATTCAAGAGGTGAAGAAACTTTTTTATAATTTAATTTCTGATATCGGGGGGTTGGGCACGGTTGAAGTTGTTTTCACGTAAAAATCAATTTTCTGTCCGTTTTTAAGTTTTGATGTTGCTCCTTACTTTCACTTGAAGAAACTTTTTTTTATAATTTAATTTCTGATCACGGGGAGCTGGACACTGTTGAAGTGGTTTTCATGTAAAAATACCCTCCCCCCTCTTCCATGGAAAATCCCCCCCCAAGACAATCCCAGCCCTGTCGACGTTTGGAGGTTGTTTCTCCATTTTTTTCGATAATCAGACAATTTTCTCAAACTCATAGCTTTTGATTGACAACACTAAAGTTAACTAATCCTAAATCTTTTGGAAACAGCCTCTTTTTTCTGTCCGTTTTTAAGTTTTGATGTTGCTCCTTACTTTCAGTTGAAGAAACTTTTTTATAATTTAATTTCTTATCGCGGGGGGTTGGGCACTGTTGAAGTTGTTTTCACGTAAAAATCTATTTTCTGTCCGTATTTAAGTTTTGATGTTGCTCCTTACTTTCAGTTGAAGAAACTTTTTTATAAGTTAATTTCTGATCGCGGGGGGCTGGGCACGGTTGAAGTTGTTTTCGCGTAAAAATACGTGAAGCATTTTTCTACTCGTAACTTTCTTAAACTAAATAGTTACCATCGCCCTCCCCCCTCAGAAAGTTCAGAAAAACACAATAGCCTTATCTGTAGAGAAACATTTTTCTACTCGTAAACTAATTTTTTAAACTAAATAGTTACCCCTCCTCCCTCAGAAAGTTCAGAAAAACACAATAGCCTTATCTGTAGTGAAGCATTCTTCTACTCGTACACTAATTTTTAAACTAAAAAGTTCCCCCCCACCGCTCTCAGAAGGTTCATAAAAACACACGAGCATTCTCTGTAGTGAAGCATTTTTATACTCCTAAAATAATTTCTTAAACTAAATAGTTACCCCCACCTCCCTCAGAAAGTTCATAAAAAAAAACACAAAATCCATATCTGTGGTGAAGCATTTTTTTACTCGTAAACTAATTTCTTAAACTAAATACTTACCCCCTCCCCCCTCAGAAAGTTCATAAAAACACAACAGCCTTAACTGTAGTGAAGCATTTTTCTACTCGTAAACTAATTTTTAAAGTAAAAAGTTACCCCCCACCTCTCTCAGAAAGTTCAGAAAAAAACAATAGCCTTATATGTAGTGAAGCATTTTTATACTCGTCAAATAATTTTTAAACTAAATAGTTACCCCCTCCTCCCTCAGAAAGTTCGGAAGAAAAAAAAACACACATGTTCAGAAAAACACAATAGCCTCATCTGTAGTGAGGCATTTTTCTACTCGTAAACTAATTTCTTAAACTAAATAGTTACCATCGCCATCCCCCCTCAGAAAGAGAACCTTTGAGGACCGGGAGGGGGGGGGTTCCTTCGGGGTTGGGGTGGGGGATCGGAGCCCCTTGGGGTTGCGGTAAGGGGACCTCACAACACCGTTCAAATGGAACTTGTGTATTATAACGACCACAGAGTTTCACCCTCAAATCCTCCTCTAAAATCATCTTTCAAAATGTCTCTAACTGTTTCACTGAAATAATTCCCTAAAATACTAATTTGTTCTGAAAAGATATAATAAGAACTTTAAATTTTTCATCTCTTTGAGAAAAATCAGACCTGAATTTAAGAAAAATTACGGGGTTGGTGTGGGGGGATCGGAGCCCTTTGGGGTTGTTGTAAGGGACCTCACAGCACTGTTCAAATGGAACTTGTGTATTATAACGACCACAGAGTTTCACCCTCAAATCCTCTTCTAAAATCACCATTCAAAATGTGTCTAACTGTTTCACCGAAATAATTCCCTAAAATAATAATTTGTTCTGAAAAGAAATAATA
The DNA here is from genome assembly GCF_049724085.1 of Artemia sp. Qi Xiang Cuo. Lineage (NCBI taxonomy): Eukaryota > Metazoa > Arthropoda > Branchiopoda > Anostraca > Artemiidae > Artemia > Artemia sp. Qi Xiang Cuo. The sequence goes on from NC_142809.1 coordinate 34,717,966, forward strand.
AAGCCTTAAAAAGTATTATAATGGAGGCTCAGGAGTCTTTGGGGCGCTGGGTGGTCACACAAAATCAGAAAAAATGTTCAATGTTCCTTTAGTACCTACACAATTAGATTAAAAATGAAGATATTTATGCAGAGTTTTAGGTAGCTATGGCTAAGTTTGCTAAAAGACCAGTTATTTTCTTGCGAAAACACACAAAATCAGAAAAAATAACTGAACCCCCCATGTAACTGAACCCCTGTATAACCGAAACCCCGTACAACTGAATCCCCCCTGTAACTGAACCCCTGTATAACCGAAACCCTGTACAACTGAACCTCCGTGCTACTCGACCCCATTTAACTAATACCCGAGTAACTGAATCCGTATGTAACTGAACCCTCGTGCAACTCAACTCCCTCAAAACACTTTTCAGCCATTTCTTGTTAATTTTTTTTATTTCTAAACTATTTAAAATTGACAACACTGTGCAAATCATTACTTGTGTATTATACAGTACACAATCATTCCATCTCCTCTAAAAAACTTTTAACTTATTTCTTGTTAAAATTATACAATCACTAACTACCCCTTTTTTTTCTCCACCTTCAAATGTTCCTTTAGTACCTACGCAATTAGATCACCCAGTTAACACTAAGATGTAAATTGAGTAAGCCTCTCGCAATAACATTATAGCATGGCAAGTTTTTTTTAGAAAACCGACCAATCAAGTTATTATATTGGACTAACCACCAACTTTCTCTAATCGACTGACACACAAAAAATCAATGTCATAATAAAAAACATGTCTGCCAACCTATGTAGAGTTCATTGTAATAGGCAAATGGCCCTGGTAACCCAATTACTTGAAAATACACACACATATCCATGCCTCAGGCTTGTGAAAGTGCATGTATCCTTTCAAGTAATTGGGGCTTTACTACTCCCATGGACATAAATTACAACGCCTATCCTCCAGCCCTGGGGGGTTGTGTTGACAACAGTTTTTGTTATCTGACCTTTGAACTATTTAACCCTTTCAGGATGGCATTTATTTCTAGATGACAAATATTTTTTTCTATTGGAAACTTATTTATGCTAATTTTTATGAGATTTTTAGGTGTTTTTCAAAACACCCAATTCTTACCATTCATTCCACAGCAAAATGGGATCTCCAGCTCCCATCAGTCTTTTAGCTACCAAATACATTTTTGCTGAAAACTAGTATTATAGGCGTCGTAATAGCGATGCCTAAGTAAAGAACAATGTTGACACAATGTATTATTTATTTTCTGGTTTTGGCCAGGGTACTTGCTTTCGAAAGAGTTGTTGTAGAAACTTCGAAAAGGGCTCATTCAATTGAAAATAAGAATGGCTAGTGCCCTTTTTAATAGTCAAAAGTGATTGGAAGGCAACTAGCACCCCTTCCACACCCACCATTTTTCCAAACACATCCAATTAAAATTTTGAGACAGCCATTTTGTTCAGCACAGTTGATTTTCAGATAGAAATTATGTTTTTGAAGATGACAATCCCACCATAGCCCCCAGAGCAAGGGTTGTAATTTATGCCCTGGGGGCATTTAAGGTTTTTTATAGAAAGCATTGTCATAGAAACTTCAAAAAGGGCTCATTCTATTGGAAATTCAAAGGGCTAGTGTTCTTTTTAATAGGCTAGTCGAACGTCATTTGAGGGCAACTAACCCTCTTGCGCCTTTCCCCAAACACATTCAATCAAAGTTTTGGAAATTGTGTATTTGAGGATGACAAACCCCCAAGAGCCCCCAGGGCAAAGGTTCTATGAGGATGATATCCCCCCTCCCACAGCCCTCAAGGCATGGGTTTTAAGTTGTGCTCTGGGGGCATACAAGGTTTTTATAGAAAGTGTTGTCCTAAAAACTTCAAAAATGGCTCATTTGATTGGAAATTGAAATGGCTAGTGCCTTTTTTAATAGTCAAAAGTGATTGGAAGGCAACTAACATAGCTTCCATGCCCACCATTTCTCCAAACATGTCCAATCAAAATTTTGATATAGCCATTTTGTTCAAAGCAGTTGAAAGGCCTGAAACTTATATCTTTGAGGATGACACTACCCCACAGCCCTCAGGGCAAGGATTGTAAATTATGCCCTAGGGGCATATAAGGTTTTTATTGAGAGCTTTGTTGTATAAACTTGAAAAAGGGCTCATTTGATTGGAAATTCAAAGGGCTAGTGCCCTTTTTAATAGTCAAAAGTGATTAGAGAGCAACTAACACACCTCTCATGCCCACCTTTTCCCCAAACACATCCAATCAAAACTTTTAGATAGACATTTTGTTCAATGTAGTAAGAGGTTTTGGAAATTACGTCTTTGAGGATGGTAGCCTACTCAGAGCCCTCAGGGCAAGGGTTGCAAGTTATGCCCTGGGGGCATATAAGGTTTTTATAGATAGTGTTGTTGTAAAAACTTCAAAAATGGCTCATTCGATTGGAAATTGAAAGGGTTAGTGCCCTTTTTAATAGTCGAAAGTGATTGAAGGGCAACTAAACCCCTCTCACGCCCACCATTTCCCCAAATACATCTGATCAAAATTTTGAGATATCCATTTTGTTTAACATAGTTGAAAGTTCTGGAAATTAGGTCTTTGGGGATGATATCCCCCCACCCCCACAGCCCTCAGGGTAAGGGTTGTAAGTTATGCCCTGGGGGCATATAAGTTTTTATAAAAAGAGTTGTTGTAGAAACTTCAAAAAGGGCTCAATCAATTGGAAATTGAAAGAGCTAGTGCCCTTTTTAATAGTCAAAAGTGATTGGAGGGCAACTAACCTCCCTCTCACGGTCACCATTTTCCCAAACACATCCAATAAAAACTTTGTGACAGCCATTTTGTTCAACATAGTTGATAGTTCTGGAAATTATGTCTTTGAGGATGACAAACCCCCAAATCCCTCAGGGCAAGGGTTGTAAGTTATGCCCTGTGGCCATATAAGGTTTTTATAGATAGCGTTGTTGTAGAAGCTTCAAAAAGGGCTCATTCAATTGGAAATTGAGAGGGCGAGTGCCCTTTTTATTAGTCAAAAGTGATTGGAGGGCAACTAACCCCCCGCCCCCCATTCACACCCACCATTTCCCCAAACACATCCAATCAAAATTTTGAGATAGCCATTTTGTTCAGTGTGATTGATTTCCAGATAAAAAATATGTCTTTGAGGAGGACACTCCCCCATATTCCTCAGGGCAAGGGTTGCAAGTTACGCCCTGGGGGCATATAAGATTTTTATAGAAAGCTTTGTTGTAGAAACTTCAAAAAAGGCTTGTTTGATTGGAAATTCATAGGGCTAGTGCCCTTTTTAAGTCAAAAGTAATTGGAGGGCAACTAACCCCCCTCTCACACACACCCTTTCCCCAAACATATACAATCAAAATTTTTAGACAGCCATTTTGTTCAACGTAGTTGAAGTTCTGGAAATTAGGTCATTGAGGATGATACCCCACCCCCACAGCCCTCAGGGTAAGGGTTGTAAGTTATGCCCTGGGGGCATATAAGTTTTTATAGAAAGAGTTATCATAGAAACTTCAAAAGGGGCTCAATCAATTGGAAATTGAAAGAGCTAGTGCCCTTTTTAATAGTCAAAAGTGATTGGAGGGCAACTAACCTCCCTCTCACGGTCACCATTTTCCCAAACACATCCAATAAAAACTTTGAGATAGCCATTTTGTTCATGTAGTTTAAATTTCTGGAAATTATCTCTTTGAGGATGACAAACCCCTAACATCCCTCAGGGCAAGGGGTTGTAAGTTATGCCCTGTGGTCATATAAGGTTTTTATAGATAGCATTATTGTAGAAGCTTCAAAAGGGGCTCACTCAATTGGAAATGAAAGGGCTAGTGCCCTTTTTAAAAGTCAAAAGTGATTAGAGGGCAACTAATCCCCCTCTCACACCCACTATTTCCCCAAACACATCCAATAAAAATTTTGAGATAGCCAATTTGTTCAGTGTAGCCTAGTTGATTTCCAGATAAAAATTATGTCTTTGAGGAGGACACTCCCCCATATCCCTCAGGGCAAGGGTTGTAGGTTATGCCCTGGGGGCATATAAGGTTTTATAGAAAGTGTTGTTGTAGAAACTTCAAGAAGGGCTTATTTGATTGGAAATTGAAATGGATAGTACCCTATTTAATAGTCAAAAGTGATTGGAGGGCAACTAACGCCCTTCCCAAGCCCACCATTTCCCCAAACACATGCAATCAAAATTTTCAGATAGACATTTTGTTGAATGTAGTTGAAAGTTCTGGAAATTGGGTCTTTACTGGCATTGCTGTAGAAACTTCAAGAAGGACTCATTCAATTGGGAACTGAGAGGGCTTGTGCCCTTATTAATAGTCAAAAGCCCCCCCCCCCCATGCCCATCATTTCCCAAAACATTTCTGATAAACATGTTGATATAGCCATTTTGTTGAACGTAGTTAAAGGGTCCGGAAATTACGTGTTTGAGCATGGCAACCCCCCACAGCCCTTTGGGCTAAGGTTGTATGTTATGCCCTGAAGGCAAATAATGTCTTATAGAAAGTGCCGTTGTAAAAACTTCAAAAAGGGTTCTTTCGATTGGAAACTCAGAGGGATATTGCCCTTTTTAATAGTCGAAAGTAACCAAAGGGAGAATTGCCCCCCCCCCCCCCTGCATGCTCATCATTTCCCCAAACATTTCTGATCAACATTTTGATATAGCCATTTGGTTCAATATAGTTTAAAGGTCTGGAAACTATGTCTTTGAGGAAGACATCTCCCCCTCCATAGCCCTCGGGACGAGGGTTATTAGTTATGCCCTTGGGGCATATAACATTTTTATAGGAAGTTTTGTTGTAGAAGCTTCAAAAAGTGCTCAATTGATTCAAAATTGAGAGGACTAGTGCCTTTTGTTATTCATCAAAAATGATAAGAGGACAAATGTCCCCCTCCGCGCCTATCATTTTTCCAAACACTTGGGCTCAAAACGTTTATGTATCCATTTTGTTAAGCCTGTCAGAAAGACCTGAAAATTATTTCATTGATGGTAACAAATCCCCCCAGCCATCAGGGCAAGGGTTGTAAGTTGTGCCCTGAGGACAAATAGGGTTTTAACAGGAAACGTGGTCATATAAACTTTGAAGGGGCTCATTGGATTGGTAATCAGACACTCTAGTGATCTTTTTAAGAGTAAAAGTGAGCAGAGGGCAGCTACCCTATACACATACACGTTGTATTGCCCAAAATGTGTCTAATAGAAATTTTGAGATAGTCATTCTATTGGAAATAGCCTAAATATCATATAAGAAGGCTTTTGGGGTTAAAACTAACCCCAGAGATTAGGGGCAAGGGTTGTAAGTTATGTCCAGGGGGTGTTAAAGGTTTTTATGGAAGGGATGGTAGTTTAATTTTAGAGGAAGCTCACTCTTTTTCTCTGAAAGATTATGTCAATATAAAATGAAGAGAAACTATTCAAAAAAACTTTTTGCAGGAAATAAGTAAAGGTTTTTTTCAAAAAAAAGTAAAGACCTCCATTAAAGCAAGAATGAAAAAAAAATAGAATCAAATAATCTACCAAGCATACAACTACCACCAATCAGTATCAATATATAAATGAAACCAAAAACAAACAGAAATTAAAATAACTCAAACTCAAAACGAGCAGAGATTAATCTGAGTAGGGTTCTAAACCCTATACTTTCTGAAAGCCAGAATATAATTTGTACTTTACTGAAAAAAAATCTTTTAAATGTTTTCACTTTTATAAATTTAAGAAATCAAAAATTAATTAAGATTTTAAGGAATAAATATCCACATATGTATATTAAACTGATGATGCACATTTTTACAGTAAATTCATTTGAATTTTTTTCAGTAAAGCACAAATTATATTCTGGCTTTTAGAAAGCATAGGGTCTGGAACCCTACTCAGATTAATACCTGCTCATTTTGAGTTTGACTTATTTTAACTTCTGTTTGTTTTGGGTTTCATTTATTTATTGATATTGATTTGTGGTAGTTGTATTCTTGGTAGATTATTTGATTCTATTTTTGTTCATTTTTGGTTTAATGGAGTTCTTTACTTTTTTTTGAAAAACGTATTTTGTGCAAAAACGTTTTTTGATTAATTATATTAGAAGAATTAGACTTCATAACAGCTTGTCAACTAAAACTAATATTTATTAGAACCTTTTTCACTTTGTTTGTCTGATACTCAAGAAAGCAGTTTTTTCTTTGTTGGAGTAGACAAAAATACCACAAGATCAACAATAACTGTTTGGATGACACTCCTTCTTTTTACTTGCATGGAGTTCACAACAAGAACTGGAATATTCAGCTGACCAGACAGGTAAATGTGTTCCAGCATTTTCTAAATGATATCATCTAGGATGCAGAAAGTTACCTTCCTTCTTTTGAGGTTTTGATTTGCTATCAGAGGTTGTATCCAAGAGGCCAAAGAAGAACCTATGCCACCACTTTTAGCATTTTTGATTATACCCATAAATTCACCACAACACATCAGCATGGTTGACTCTTCCTATATATGTTTTATAGTTGCTAACCATTCTTCACAAGATGTGGTCGATTTATTTCCATCCTTGTTCTTCCTAAAAATGGTTGTCAGCTCAGTCAAGTGCCAAGTAGACACCTAAAAAGACACCTTTATAGTCTCTCCAATTCTTAGCACCAGTGTCTTGAGGATAAACTTGCCAATCTGAATCCCCTCTCTCAATCTTCTTGTCCTCCATAAGCTCAGAATAAATGCTTTCTTGTGTTTCATATTAGCCCTCACACACAAATACCTTTTTCTTTCAAGTAGCAAGATAAGTCAACTCATGTAATATAATTGTCCATGTACACCATGGGGAGTTTGGATGCTAGTTGGGCAGTTAATTTTACAACTACTCTGCCTTCCAATCCAAACTGCACCTATGTGCATACTTCCTCTTTCTTTCCTTGGCAGATTTAAAATCAGTAAATGTAGCTAGACTTACAAGCAATGCACCAAATTTATATCCTTGCTTTACCAACTTCATAGCGCTATATTGCTTCCTCCTGGCTCTACACTTGAATAATATCATATTCTTGTCAATTTAGGGAGTCTCTGTCCCTTCCCAAACACCTTCTAACTATATGCTCAGCTTTACAATCAATGGTCAAATCTTGAATAGCTTTTCCTAACAATCCTTGGGTATTACATGGTTGTCATTGAGATTGATAAATTGTTGGCTTTGTCAGAATCGGTCTCTCGTTGTGTTCTTACAGATGGCTGACAATTCCACATCGTCATAGCTCTTCCAGTACATTTTTGTATCTGGGAATGTATGGTATGACAAGATTATGTTGATGCCTAAGAAATTCAAGAGTTCAGGCAGGGTTAGTGGGTTGAAAGCCTTGTAGGAGTATAATTTATCAATCTTTTGCTGGGAATAGAGGTTAATTTCCTCAACAATCTGTCCCAGTAACTTCCCATCCCACAACCAAAGGAAGAAATCACTTAATGTGATATAATCATCAACAAAGATTACTTTTTTTCAAAAACACTTCCTTGATTGGGGCTACCACAATTGGTTTCTTCCATTTGGGCACAAGCATATTAAAAGAAAAAATTATGTTTACAGTTTGCTTGACTATAGAAGAAGTAGAAGTGCCAGATGATGATCTAACAGCCCTCAATGTAGGATTTGCAGACCTCTTGTCAAGCTTATAACCAACTGGGATGGCTAGTGGTATGCTTTGAGCTTGACTGTTGGCAATTAAGTTTCACACCACAGATGTATTACAAGTTCTTTCTGAGAGGATCAGTCAGCCCAAGAATATATGGTTTGCCAAAAATACATAAAATAGGTATCCCTTTAAGACCTATAGTTTCAACAACCAATTCACCAACAGTAAAAATTGAGAAATGGGTAGCCATGAAACTTAAACCTTTATTTTATCTCCAAGATCTGTATATAAAAAACTAGGAATTCTTAAAAGATAAACTTATAAATATTGAAATATCAGAAGAATCTAGATTATTTAGTTTTGATGTAAAATCAATGTATATGTATATTTCTTTTGATAAATCATCCAGTATTCTATCCAAAAAACTTGAAGAACATAAAAATGAGACAGAAGAATTATATGCAGGAATTGAACTGGAAACTATATTAAATTTAGTTAAAATAGCTAGCAGGCATACTAATTATTTCATGTTTAGAGATAGTTTTTACCATCAAATTAGGGCATTAGCAATGGGTGGGCCTTTAAGTCCATTGTTAGCAAATATTTATGTAGAGTATGTAGAAAATTTAGCTATAGAAACATATTTTTTAAAACCTAACTTTTGGGGCAGATACATGGATGATGTTTTAGTAATTTGGAATTATGGGGAATCACAAATTGAAGGTTTTTTGGAACATCTAAATAATTTGGGAGGATAATTAATTTTTATAATTGAGAAAAAACAGAGAATAAGTTACCATTTCTAGATATTTTGATCCATAGAAATAATAACAAACTAGCGTTTTCAATTTACTGTAAACTGGTTACTGGCATAGGCGTAAGCAGCATATTGTCTAGGGGGGACAGTCGATAGTGTGATGGAGGGCCTTTTATCAACTGCTTTTCCAACCATCTGCTTTTTCAGCCATATCTAATGTAAATTTGAAGGTCTAGCGGGGGGCAGCGGCCCCCCTCCCTACGCCCATGGTTACTGGTTCAATTTACTGGTTATTTTTTTAGTTAATAGGGTATTAAAATTAGCAACATCAGAATACATGAGTAATAGAACTAATTTTTTTAAGGATATTCTAGTAGGTGATGGCTATCCAGAAAATATGGTTTCTCAAACAGTTGAAAAAAGGAAAAAAAGTTAATGGAACCAGAAATATTAGAAGAAGATGGGTCAAATCAAGAAACAAATTTTATAACTTTTCCTTTTATCCCAATATTGTCACAAAAATTAAGAAGAGAATTAAAAAAACGTAATATAAAAACAGCATTTAAATCAGGACAAATTATAAGCTCTGCTAAATAATGAAAAAGACAAGGTACCAAGAAATATGGAAAAGGGAGTAGCCTATACAAAATTCCATGCTCTTGTATTAAATTTTATGTGGAAAGAACACAACAGATTTTAGAAAATAGACTACAGCAACACAAGAATGCTGTAGATTGCTCTCTAAAATATGATAAAACACTGGAAACATTTGAGTCAGCTGTTGCAGAACATGCATATAATTTTCCTCATCACAGTATTTGATTTGATCAGACAAAAATGGTAGATACATCTGTAGGACTTTAACAAAGCTTCAGAGAAATTATAGAAATAAAAAAGATAATCTATGGGGGTATTAGTATCAATAGAGATGAAGGGGAATTTAGGATCAATTCAATTTATAATAGTTTAATTAAAAAGCAGGTAAAATATTCAACCAGTACTGATTTTAATAATTGTTCTGAAACAAATGATGAACTTGTGAGCAAAGGTCAGAACGGGCTAAATGCTGGGAAAAGTAAACAAACTGCAGCTGGGCTTGCAACCAGAAGAATCCATTCAATTTATAATTCATAAATTGGTTGATGAACTTGTGAGATTTATTTAGGGGTTATGGGATGGGGGTAAAACCCATTTTTGACATGATAACTGCTGTAGACTAGGCAATGATAACATGGTTTGCATTGCATCATATAAGATATTAAACTGTGTTTTTTGGGGTTTTTAGGGGGGGAAAAGGTACTTAGGTTTGGTTACGTATTTAATTTATGCAATGTTTTAACCCCCCCCCCCCCCCTAATGTGCAAATATATAGCCCAAATTTGTTTCAAAACTATTATATATTCATCCTATTTCATTAGGATTAACCAAGCTTAACTTTTTAGAGAGGCCTGGATAATGCAAAAGTACCAAAAGAACATTTTTTGTTTCATTCTCTCCCTTTTTTTTCTGTAAAGAAAGGCTCCCACACATGGGACCAAAATATTTGGAGTGTGTTTGTTTAATTAAGTGTTTATTTTGTTGTATTTATTCACTGCTTTATCAAATTAAAGCCTTATTTTTCTTGCTTAAATTTTCTGTTATTTTAGTAGAATATTAAACCATATCAATGGATTTTTTCTAAGTTTAAGAATTTGTATTTGCAGATCTTTGAAACCTCATAAATTGGAACTGAGCAAAGTTGTGAATTAAAAACAGTTTTCTTCTACTTCATTTGAGCAGAAGATCAATTTTTCAAGTTTTTACTCTTATAACACAAAGATTTTTATAGGTCATCAAAAGTCACTGCCCTCTAAAGGGACAAGGAGTGGAGGTAGGTATTTCAAAATACTTTCCATGACATACTTTAGTCTGTAGACCCATACCTGAAAGTTTAATTTTCCTAACCTAACCCCTTTCTGAGATAGTGAAAAGCAGCAGAGCCAGAATTATTCTACTTTAGCTACTTTTGCCTATCTTGGAAAGGTGTTAAGTTAGGAAAATGGAACTTTCAGGGATGGGTCTACAGTTTAAAGTATGTCCTGGAAAGGTATTTTGAAGTATATATCTCTATGCCTTCTCTCTCTAGAGGGTCCTGAAATTTGCCTACATGACAGGTCTATACATATTGAAAATTTGACAAAACAACATTTAACGGTAATTTTAAGTTATCAGTTTGTTATTTTCTGGCTTTAGTTCTGAAAATGCAATTCCTCCTATTTAAGTAGAATTTTAGGCAAATTTTTACTAAATCATATTACTGACTTACAAATAAAGTGAATATACCATTTGATGCCTTTTTTATGCTGATCATGAATATAATAATCAATTTTGTCAGAAATGAATTTTAGCCCCCCCCCTATATATACCAATTCAGGGTATATATTTCAACATTAGGTGGGGGGGCAAATTTTATTTCTGGTGTAAATGGGAGGTAAGTTTAAAATTCATCCCCAACCCCCCCCCCCCATAATGTTGAAATATATAACCTTAATCGGTGTATATAGGGGGGGGGGCAAAAAATTCATTTCTGACAAAAATGATTATTATATTTGTAATCAGCATAAAAAAAAGGCATCAAATGGTAGATTCACTTTAGTTGTTACTCAATAATATGATTTGGTAAAAATTTACCAAAGTTTAAGCCATATCAATGTTTTTTTTTCAAATTTAAGAAATGTATTTGCATATCTTTAAAACCTTATAAATTGGAATTGAGCAAAGTTGTGAAGCTAAAAACAATTTTGTTGCACTTCAATTAAGTGGAAGATCTATTTTGTAAGGTTTCACTTTTATAACACACAGATTTTTATAGGTTATCAAAGGTCACGACCCTCTAGAGGGAGAAGGAGCGGAGGTAGGTACATCAAAATACCTTCCTAGGACATACTTTAGACTGTAGACCCATCGCTGAAAGTTTCGTTTTCCTAATCTAACCCCTTTCCAAGATAACCAAAACAGAAGGAAGAGGAAAATTCATTTCTGATGACACAAATAGGCCTATTATACTTAGATTCAGGACAGGGGTGTCGTTTGGAGGGGAGCAAGGGGTGGCAGTTGCCCCCTGCCCCCCAGTAAAATGCTGGACATTCTCCTCTCATTCAGGATGAAATTCTGATGTGCTGGATAGATTTGCTGAGTTTGGTCTAGGCTATGAAAACCACTCTGTGTAGCCTAAGTGATTTCAATTGAATTGTTGGAATTAGGCTATGTGTTGCTCTAGGGTCTAATTTTTTCTAACTAAAGGGTTAATTTAGAGCTTTAAGCAGAAATATGAGCTGCAATTTACGATAGTATCACCTTAAGTCTTAAAAGTTCAGAGACATCCATCTCTGTATTTTATTTATGTTTTTTCTACTTCTTTTGTTTCCTGTTTGATTGTTACTAATCAGAGCAATCCAGGGTTGCCAGCAGACCCATAGATTTCGTAACGTCCAACTCTTGAAATCGTAACTTTTGATAGGAAAGTCTCTTTTCAAGGCAGGGTGCCTTAATTTCGCTATCAAGAGCTGTATTTAAAGGGGGAATGGGACATTTGTTTCCCGTATAATTTGAAAAATATATTTTCACGTAATCACATTAAAAACACTCCCTCCAACTTTTAAAAGGTGCCTAAAGAGTATACAATAATAACCATTCATGCTTCTTTACGTTCAGGAAATTCCTATTTATTCAACAGTAAGTGTTGCTTCCAATTTACCTGCACAACAGAAAGACACCCCCCCCCGATGCGTGTATAAAACCCCAGGCTACTATTTTGCTTATCTTCTTGTTGTTGTTTTTAATTGCCATTATTGGTGTTTTAAACAAAAGTTGATGAGTAATACGAACAAAATAAAAGACAAATCAATAAACACAGGACACTTTGGAGTTTTGAAGAAAAGAGGAAAACCAACTAAATTTTTTTATTATTTTTAAATTTCAATAAAAACAATCTTAATATATCCAGCTTCTTAAAAAGACCCAAAAAAATCATTTGAATCGCCCCCTCCCGTCTAATATTTTAGATTGGCCCAGTCTCAGTCTCACTTCCTCTAGCTTCAAATTTGCATCGTTCCAGCATGAAGATTTAAGCAATTCCGAGTGACAGATTTTTTTGTTTTCATTTTATCGAACAAAAAATATTTCAATCGTTGTCCTCATTTCCTAAACGAAACAACAGTTATTTTGCATAACATGCATTTTCCCGTTTGTAATTTGAATCGTAACTCCCAACCATAAGAAAGTCAGAAATAGATGATGAGTTCATACAATTCAACTGCAAGAATGTTATACTAAAGCTGTTCTGATGGGTCCCACAAGTCCGGGTACGTAGAAAGAATTTTTAAGGGATGAGGTCAAACAATAAACAAAATTTAAACTCATTTTCAAAATGAACTAAAGAGTAGAGAATTATTTTTTTTTTCAAGAATATATGAATATAAGCGAACATGAGGGGCACTAAAAGCATTGGGGCACATGCGTTTTGCCCCTCATGTTCCTCATGGGGAACATGAGGGGCACATAATATAAACACCAAATTTATCTAGGTTTTAAATACATAAACAGAAAAAGTCGATGAGTTGAGGAAAACAAATAAAAAATATCAAATTATGCAAAAACGAATCGATTTTTAGCCCCAAATTTTCACTTATATTTAATATTTTCAAATTTTAATATCCCAATTTAAAAAAATATATAATGTCTCATCCAAGATTACAACCTAAGTTAACACAGCCTCGGGATGTGCTCTTACCGTTGTGCTATACTGATAAAAGTGGGATGTAACTGAACATTCGGAAATGGTTGAAAAATAGTCCACAAATTAAAAAAAAATTGTGTGACAAAGAAATAAAAGAAAGATGGAATAAAAGAATCAGTGAGTTAATAAAAATGAACTGGAAATGATTTAAATAAAAAAAATTAAGGGGGACAATAAAAAACATATAATTTAATAAAGAAATGCCGAGACATTTACGTTTTCAGGGGGTTGGGGCCCAGTCCAGCCAGCGTGGTCCCTATGAATTAGTTATTAAGTAAACTGTAAGCCTACTCTATACAGATACAAGACTGTTATCTTCTTCATAAAAATGGGCGGTAGTCTAGTTGTTGTTTTCTAAAGCCAATTATTGAGTGATTGTCCTTTTCTGAAGAAAACATGCTGAACACATAAGCAGTACTATTAAGTTATTTATTTTATACTACGTCCAAATATCATGGCCTCTTTTCTGAAAGTACACCCACCCCCCTGAAGGTCCGGGATATAGCTCTAGGAATATATTAGAAAAAATAAACAAATAAAATTCATACTTTACAATATGAAAGAACACGAAAGAATGTCGTCACTAGGTTCGACACAACGATGAAATTTATTTATACAGTTATACATGGGACCACAGATGGGGAGGGGTGTATAATGACAAAAAAGTGACCATGATATTTGGCAAAAGTTTAGTATAAAATCGAAAATTCAGGCTCAACTAACCCACCCTCCTTCTCAATGCTTAGATATAAACGAAAAAATGGCTCATTTTTACAGTTTCATATATTTTGTCAATACCAGCTGTTCATAATTTCATATAAAAAGAGCAAGTTTTGTATATAACCTGATATTATGTCAAACCAATCAGAAGGGGGGGGGTTAGGTTGTTACGGAAATAATAATACATATATCATCGATACTAGTCAATTAGCTGATATACACGCAAGATAGATGCTAATTGAAACTAGTCAAACGGGTATCAGTCAGTATAGAATTGGATCTCAAAGCGTAGTTTGTCATCGCGTTTATAATATTTAAACTATTGTTTTTTGGGGCTTAGGGGGGGGAGTACCTAGATTATTTTACGTATTCAATATATACTATGCCTTATCCAACCCCCCCCCCCTAATGTGCAAATATATGGTTCTAAATTTTTATATTTTCATCATATCTTGTTTTATTTCATTAGCATTAACTAATGAAGCTAGCTCCTTCTCCATATAATTTTAGTATGACTGTTGACGGAACAAGATTCAAAGTCAACTGGTGAAATTGAAAGTTTTTGAGGTGATTAACTGACTATGGTCACTTGTCACTAAACAAATGATAATCGTATGCTCATGAGAGAGAATGTCTTAACTTACTATGCGAGTAAGCACAGTGGGTATTTTCTCATCCTAATAACTGAGATGATTGTTTGATAAGATTAAATGACTCCGATGTGAAAAAATGTCGATACTCATGTCAGTGTAATTAAAATAGGAGCAACGGATTTTTTCACGGGGGACAAGTATATTACTCAGAAAATGTGAAACTTTCTCATTAATCAATAGTGTAGCTTAATTATAACATAAATTCAAAAACGTAACAAAAGTGTAACGTTTTTGGGACCTTAACGTAAAACGTACCGTCTTATTCAAAACATACCGAAAATGGTACAAACGTAACCTTGGTGGCAACCCTAAGCATATCGCGCTCGTGCTCAACTGAAAGGCTTGATATCAGTTGAAGGCCGTTTGTATTGAGGACCCGAGTTCAACTCAAATCCTGTATCCAAGTGGATTTATGTTTTCGCGCTGGATTTGCTCTCTGGATGTATATTTTTGCGTAATGCCGGATGCTCATTTGCCGGATGCTCAACGGGTTTTTTATCCTGTTCACATTAGCATGGAAAACCCACTTAATCTATGTGTCTATATTCAGAAAGAGCATAAAAAAAGCCTTTGAGCGGTATGTCCACTTTATTGATAAGTCATTCAGGCTATCTGAACTGCTCAATATATACCAGTCTTGTGCTTTCAGTAAAGTGCTAGTTTTTTTAAATTCTATCAACATTGGAAAATATCACAAGTCAGTTTATTTGAACTATTAGTAAACACATTTTGAGTAACCTACAAAGTAGGACTAATAATTTTATCGGTTTCAACCTTCTGTCAACCTTAATCTTCACACTCACAAAAAAAATTTAGCAAAAAAAACAGGCGTTGTAAGTTATGCCCTGGGGGCCTATATGGTTCTTATAGAAGGGCTGCTCGTATAAATTACAGAGGGGGATCATTTGATTGTAAATGGAAAGTTCTAGTTTACTTTTTAAGACTCAAAAGAGATCGGAGGACACCTAGCCCCTCCCCACGCCCTTTTTTCTTCAAAACCATCCGATAAAAGTATTGAGATATCCATTTTGCTAAAAGTAGTTCAAACATCAGATAACAAAGACTTCGCGGTTGACACAACCCCCCAGACCCCAGGGGCAAGTGTTTTAATATGCCCGGGGCTATATAAGGTTTTTGTTTAAGGAGTGGTCGTATAAACTTCTGAGGTAGCTCATTTGATTTCATTGAAAGTTTTAGTTACCTCTTTAAGAGTCAAAAGTGGTCGGAGGGCATCTACCCCCCCCCCCCCCCTTCCCCACACGCCTTCTTTTTCTTAAATGTATCCGATCAATTTGAGATGGTCATTTTCTCTGAAATAGTCTAACAATCAGATAACAAAAATGTAAGGGTCAACATACCCCCCCCCCCCAAAGAGCATGGGGGAAGGGCTGTAATTTATGCCCTGGGGACATATAAGGCTCTTATGAAAGAGGTGGTTGTATAAACTTTGGAGGGGACTCAAAGGATTCCCCAAATGCGTCCGAATGAATTTTTTATATAGCCGTTTTTTTCAAAATACACCAAAGACCATATAACAAAACTCCAGGGATAACACAGCCCCCCCCCCCGAACCTGGGGGCAAGTATTGTAAATTATGACCCGGGGGTATATAAAGTTTTGATTGAAGGGATGGTAGTATAAACTTCGTAGGAGGCTCGTTGGATTGTAAATCGGAGTTTCTAGTGCCCTTTTTAAGAGTCATAAGTGATTGGAGGGCAACTAGCCCCCTCAAGGCCCTTTTTTCCCCAAATGTATCCAATCAAAATTTTGAGATAGCCATTTTATTCAAAATAGTTTAAAGATCTAATAAAAAACTCCAGGGTGAACACAACCCCTAGAGCCAGAGATAAGTGTGTTAAGGAATGCCCCGTGGACATATAAGGTTCTTATGTAAGTGCTGGTCGTATAAAATTCAGAGGCGGCTCATTTGATTGGAAAATGAAAGTTCTAGTTACCTTTTTAAGAGTCAAAAGCGATCGGAGGGTATCTATCCCCCCCTCACACACACCCAGGGGCGAATCTCCAACATTTTTGTTAGGGGGGGGGGCAAGAGGGGTCCATATCTGGATAGTCAAAGGGCATAGGATGTATAATATTTTTTATCCACATTATTGGGGGGGGCCACTGCCCCCCTTGCAACACCCAAAAGACACCCCTGCACACACCCTCTTTTCCCCAAATGCATTTAGTCAACATTTTTTAGATAGCCATTTTATTTGAAATTGTCCAACGATCAGATAACAAAAAGTTTGGTGTCAACATAGCCCCAACCAGAACCCGGAGGAAGGGTTTAACTTACGTCCAGGGGGGAAAACAAGATTTTTATGGAAGAGATAAACTTCCAAGGGGAATCAAATTACTAAAAATTGAAAGTACTAGTTCGCTTTTTGAGAGTAAAAAGTAATCCGATGGCAACTGACCAACTGACCCCCAACCAACCCTCTTCTCCAAATGCGTCCGATCGAATTTTAAGATATTCCTTTTGGCCAAAATAGACCAAAGATCACGTAATATAAGCCCCGGGGCTTACACGACTCCCCAGAACCCTGGAGCAAGTGTGGTAAATTATTTCCAAGGACATATCAGTAGAGGACTAAGTACCATTTTGTTTGGCTTATGTTCCTTCCCATGCTATTTGCTTGGCTTACGTTCCTTCCTGTGCTATTTGCTTACTTTACGTTCCTTGGTACCTTTCCAGAGCATGTACTTATGGATTTGCTCGGTTTATGTTCCTTCCTATGCTATTCTAGGAGGTTTTATGTTCCTTCCAGTGCTATTCTAAGGGTTTGCGAGCAGTACGAGCGGGGGTTCCCCACTGGTTCCTGAAGTTCAGCTTGTTACACAAGTTTGCTTCAACTCCACGTTTTCAACGAGACTGGTTTTTGAGACAACACCCATAAAGCGAGCAGTACGAGCGGAGATTCCCCACTGGCCCCTGAAGTTCAGGTTGTTACAAAGTCTTGTTTAAACTCCACGTTTTCAACCAGACTGGTTTTTGAGACAACACCCATAAAGCGAGCAGTTCAAGCGGGGATTCCCCACTGGTTCCTGAAGTCTAGCTTGTTACAAAAGTTTGCTTCAACTCCACGTTTTCAACCAGACTGGTTTTTGAGACAAGACCCATTTTTTAGGACCAATCAGAGAGCGGAGGTTACTCCATATACGATAATTTGATCGGTAATTGGATTCAAATAAAAGGAGTGATTGTCATAGAAAAAAAAATCTGGTTAGTCTGAAGTTGGTTGTGAGAGCGTTAGGACTCTAAAAATGGATAGATTTGAGAAAGAGCGGATCATGGGGAATCTAGTGCTTATGGACAAACGCTTGATTCTAGATGAAGATTTTATAGAGCTGTCTATTCAAAGGAAGATATTTTCACAGGGAATGCTTGTCAATATAATGAAAACTGATTCTCCATCATTAGACTATTGTATGAAGCTTTTAAGTCGTGGTCCAAATGCATTTACACAATTTGATATATTAATCATACCGTGTTGTGATATATTAATCACAACACGGCAAAATGATATTGCGAATATGCTTTTAAACACTAGTTTAGAAATTTAGGACTTTTTTCTCATGAGAAAGATGGAGTTCAAGGATGATTTACTCCTCTCTCTCTCTATCCTACTCAATTTGTTATTGTTGGTAGCTCAGTTTCATTGTGGCAGTGAGAGTGTCAACACATGAAAAAATGTTCCATACATGTCGGCTATGCATGTACACACTGGGCAGCGGGTCATCATGTGAGAATTGTACAATGATTGATGAGTATGATGAAAAGTGCATATTATGCAACCCGTGTAAATTGCATAGAGGATATGCTCTACAAATTAAAGGTTGTAATTCCTGTCTTGAAGAGGTGTGTGACTCTCATCCTAGAGGACACCTATGCTCCAATTGCCACTATGATAAATGTAATCAGTGGGAGAATACATATCCTTGTATGATTGGAAAGAATCCTAAGCGTGATTTTAGTTTGTTGCTAAAAGATTGGTATCGTCGTGGTTTTAGATTGTTCTGGGAGGAGGAACAGGGTCGGCGATTCAACTGTCGGAACAACAAAAAAACTTCATTTTTGCATCATCGCCGTCAAGATAACGGCTACTATTATTACTAGCCCACTGATTTTTATTTGGTATTGACGGAATGTGATTTAATGGTTGAAGGCACTATTTTTTATATTGCTGAAAATAAACGAATTAAAATATGTGAATTATCTGGAACGAATGAGAGTAGTATCATTGACTATACAAAGAGATATGACAAGAGTGAAGTTACACTCTGTTGTAGAAAATGCGTCCCTGACATTGCAGCAAATTAAGATCAGTATACCGTGAATTCAGATAATCTACCTGCATTAGTTGTTATCGACAAATACCTAGTAGAAGATGAAATCTAAAGAGTAGAAAAGTCGTTTTTATAATGTATGCACATTTTCCTTGCTTTGATACACAATCTCACATACATTTTTATAAAATTTTAATACCAGGGCACTACAATAAATAATAAATACGTTTGTAAGTATATTTTCCTCTAGACAGTCATTCAATCAATATAAGTCAACATAAATGTCGAGAAACTGTTTTTAGGTCTAGCAACGACATCTGAACATGAAAAAGAGTAGTGCATGAAAGCCACATGTCTTAGTCGTTAAATCCTGTACTCTTCGTTGATTTTAAATAATAGTTTTCCCAGTGCCTTCAATAAAGTTGCTGATGTGTGGAGTGTAGAATTTATACAATAGGCCAAGAGGATAAAAAAAATCGATATTCTTCGCTCTTCGACAGATGTATAGCCAATGACCTGTCTTCAATGTCGATGGACTGCTATTAACAATGACTAGGGTATTGTTAACACTTGGAATTTTTTCAATGAAGTCCGATGGTATGCAATAGGAGTTGTACTGGGACATGTATGGATCCATACTAAATACGTTGATTATTTGGTTTGTGTTCATGGTGCTAGGTCTAGTAGAACACTGCCGTCAGGTGTGATATTCCAATAGGTTTCAAATTGACTCAATGATATTAGCGTGAAACTCTCAGTCAAAGCATCGGCAAATGTACACTCTAAACGTACATTCCCGGTTCGTATTATTCTCATATCCTGGGTCCCCGCCAAGTCCAAAATAAATACACCATGATTTTCTGAAAACATTGAAACTGTTATTCCATTTTCAAATAGTTGGGAGCCAATTTTGATGGGATTTCCCCATTGATAAATGATGAATCGGTATACCTACGAGAGCCGTAGGCAATGTGACGTTGATTGGTGATCGTATGGGGGACAAGAAGTTTAATGTTGTTGCCATTGGCTCTTAGCTTTTCCACTGCCAATGCAACAGAGCTCATAACCTGTTGTTTTCGAACGTGAAGATTTGCCGATGTGATAATTACATTTGCATCGGGTGCTGCAAGAAGTGTTTCGTCTCAAAATGAAATTCGATGGGGCTAGTTGCAGCTTTATGTCAATCTTGACATTGGGGGGTAACCATTGGGATATATTGAATATCTCATGATTTAATTCCAACCAGATGATACTCCTGGCTCACTGTAGTAGTTAACTCACCGTCAGTATCAACATCTGATCGATATTCATAGCCCAATGATTGTCCTCTCAACTCCTTTTATGCCTTTGGTGTCATCATCATAAATTGTATGTAGCTTGCTTCGTTGGATAAATTATTACTGGTAGTCAACTGTGGTCTGTTAATACAAACTTTCTTTCGTTTGAACTAATTGTGTAGAATACAATTTTCATAGGTGAGACCATAGGCAGCATTTAGAGTTGTATTATCTGACGTTCTATTCAGCGAAAAATTTAAATCAATAAATGTTGATGACAAATCAATGAAATAGTCTTCATTGGAAAATATTTGAAAGTGTATATTTTCCAAGAGGGGTTGTTTGGGATGAAATTGTTCATAGTAGCCACACTTAACACTGACATCAACATGTTCAGCATTGAACAGATTCAATGAGGAACTGATTGATGGATTTGATTCCTTGTGGGAGACATAAGTCATCCCAAGAGAAGAAATCCTTCTTTGATCTAACAATCTTTTTCTTTTTCTTCTGCTTATTGTTCTTCCTTGTTTTATTCCTCAAAGTCCTTGTTGATGTCCTTCGCTTCCCGCCTGGGTAGAGACTGATGAGTGAATGAGGCGCACGCATCCTTTTCAAGCCCTTCCCATTTTCCTGAGATTTTAATTCCTCAACAACGGCTCTTGCTGAAGATCTAATATTTTTTTTAACTACTCTCCTTGAAATTTTTGCCCGACTCCCAGTCCTGTAGTGTTGAGGCAGCAAAATTTGATGCAGCAGGTACAATATAATATCTGGCAAGGAATAGAGCAGAACGAAATAACCTAGCAAACCAGCTACAAAGACCATAGCCAGACATTATAGTACGCCCCTTGTAGTAGTCCAATCCATTGCCTATTTGACGTGGACTCAGAGCACCAACATATCAATCGATATCGGGACAGACAAATGGAATTTTCCTATTGTTCATTTTAGGTGATGGTGGTGTCGCCAACAATAGGTCGAAAAAGACATGTAATCACTGCTAAACCTTTTGTTATTGCTAGAGGATCTCCCAATTCACGTCTTATTGTTAACTGTCAGAGTTCCAAATACGAAGTGTTTACAGCAACATACTGAAGATGCTTTATATTATATTGATGAACAAGTTCATGAGTTGTTTTTCGTTCAAGAACACGTAGGAGGGGGACACTTGAATTACCAACTCTCGATGTTTCCACAAAAGATGCATTGAGAAATATGCAACAGTCCGATGTAATACCTGGTGGATAATCAGCAACAAAAGCTTGATCCATCCCGTAAACGGAGCCAGCGTTTTTCCCATTGATCATATTCTGTTTAAAGCCAAGAACGCCTCTTAGATTATCATTGAGAAAAATTATTTCACTGTCAACAGGTGAGGTAACGTAAATCCTATCGTTTTCCAATGAATAATTAAAATGGAATGTACCATTCCTGCGATATGAGATTTTTCTATTGATTGTACGACACAAATCTGTCATATTATCGTATTCAATATATTTCAATTTGACATGTGGATATTCACTAGATTTAAGTGCTTCAACCCATTCATAGTCAACGGTTACGTGCGCGCACGTAACCTCGTCTAAATTAACCTTAAAAAATGAAATTAAGCTATGTCGACTTTGCATGTCTCTCTTACTATGTATGCCCCGTCGCGGTGTACACTCCATGTCTTTCTCGGTTTTTGTGTCTAGATCTACGTATTTGTATGTGTTTTTACCTCTCACACTCTTTTTGCCTGTATGTGTCTGGGCGGGTGTTTGCGTATTCCAATCCATGTCTGGCCGCTCTAAGTGACCTTAAATTAACTCAACTTTTTAAATCTCTCTCACAATGACTGTGTGTCTGAGCGGGTGTAGTGGCATCTATGACCGGTCTATCCTAAATTCAACGTAACGAGGCATGAAGTCAAAATGAATTGAACTTGGATTTTATTACTGTTATCTGATGTATCCGATAAAAACTTTGAAAACGAATTTATTCTTTCTGATACTTAGATTTTGTCAATTTTATCCGATGTATCTGACATTCTATGTTGATAATGCATTTAAGGGATGTTGATAAGAAAAATTTATTCATTCTGACACTTAGAGTCTGTCAATTTTATCCAATGTATCTGACAAAAGATGCTGATAAAAAATTTATTCACACTAACACTTAGATTTTGTCAACTTTCTCCTATGTATCCGAGAAATGGATGTTGATATAGAATTAAATCACTTTTATACTTAGATTTTGTGAAATTGCTGTATTGTCTGTCTAGGAAGCGACTTCAATTGAAAATGAATGTTAATAAAGAATTTGTTAAATTTTTTTTCATAATTTCCTGAATTAAATTTCTGTATTGTGTATCCAAGAGGTGATTCAAGAAAGAGTTTGTTACTTGCGTACTTACTTACTTACAATTTTTTCATAATGACATAATGGCATATCCAACAACGGGTGTTGATAAAGAATTTATTCATTCTGATACCTAGATTTTGTCAATGTTATCCCATGTGTCTGACAACAGATGTATGCAAATTCCTTTTCTTACGTCTCCGACGTTTTAATAGACATTCTAAACGTTTGACATGCTAGCTTACTCTAAAAATAAAGAACACATGACAATGTAATGCATAATATATTTTTAATGAAATAATGCTATGTAGAATATTAATACAAAAATATATTATGATACATTATTAATATCAATGATCAACTTTGGTCATTTTGAATCTGTTCCATAAAATAGTTCACCATGTTCTCTCTTGATATTGTAGCTATTGTCTTTTTTTAGTTAGTAATTAGCAGAATAATTATTGTTCCATTTTGAGTCATACCCAATTTTTATTGGAGTGTTATCAACGGCTCAATATGCTTTTCGTCTTTGGTATCATTTGCAATTTTATTGCAATCTTGACATTGGGGGGTAACTAATCATCATTGAAAACCGTCTATCTCATGAAAAAAGTCTTAAATTTCTAAACTATAGCAATAGGTAAATTCTAAAAAAATTAAATGAACATGCACCATTGTCAACACCATTAAAATATGAATATGAAGAAGAAGAAGAAGATTTTAAATCAATTTTGGAAAATACTAGCACACCTAGTGGAAACTTGACAATGGTGGGGAGCAGCACACCACTGATAGCTCGACAAAAGCGAAGACGTATCAAGTCAACGTAATCAATACCGCCAATCACCAGCTTACAAAGGGGTAGTGGATGTTAAACTTTACGTTCAAGCTCGAAATGGTTGACTCTTAGAAATATTTTTATGAAATATTGTTGAAGTGGGAATTTTAAGTTCCTCAACCACTCTTTTCTAGGACACTGATGTTTAGACTAGAAGTGTGCACGACTTTCTACGAAATGAAACAAGTTACACAGTGTACTGAAATCTTAGACTTCGTGCTAATCGTTATCGAAAAACTAAAGCCTTTTACCCACTGCATATCGTGCAAGCAGATCTCTTAACTCTAGATGAGATTCAAAGACGTCACAATACACCGTACAAGTACATTCTACTTGCAATAAATGTTTTTAGTCGCTATGCATATGCAATTCCATTGCACTCAAAGAGAGGTATTGAAGTTGCTCAGGCCATTGAAAGTATTCTCGAACAGGATTCGTATAAAAAAATTCAAACGGATCGCGGTAGTGAATTTGTTAATCCCCATGTTGCAAAAGTACTAGCGAAATATAATACACTGCTCGATCATAGTCATAGCCCTATAAAGGCTGCATTGGCCGAACGATTGATAAGAACTATTCGAATTTTAATTTCAAGATATTGTACATGGAGTCATGATTCATTGCTCAACCGGTTAAGACCGTATTGCTTGCTATCGCCCACTCTATGAATCACGTAATGAAATGAATGACGATGGATTATTGCTAAATTATCTGCATGCTGTGATATAATGAAAACTTTGTACAACAGTCTGAAAATACAAGCCTTTCCCTAAATAAAACTCAACAACGGAAATCATTAGCTATTATTCCTCCAAAGTGATTTAAGGTTCAAATTATTCGTGATATGAGATTAAAGGAATAGTACAGTGGGGAAAAAGGACTGATTTAGGATTGGTGGCTTCTTCTTTTGCCAGTAAGTCAATTTTAGCTATTACTAAGTTAAGATGGGCAAGAAAACAAATAAAAGGAGTCGTCCAGATATTGATTCTAGCGAGGATATTGCCACAAGTACCCCAAATACGTCAGGAAATTTGGATATTCGGAAGCCAGTGACAACTCAGGCTTCGTTAATGACCCTATCAGAGGAATTTGCGAAGATGATGGAAATTATGCGTGAAACTCATAGCTCAGTCCAATCAATTGAACAGAGATTCATTGTAGTAGAAAATAGAATAAAAGCAATTGAAGCAGAGCAATTAGCCTTGAGGTCTGAATTCTCCGGGATTAAGTCTTGGACAAATGCTGTAGAAAATGACATTTCTTTGTTGAAAAATGATAATTTTAACCTGCAGTTAGAAGTTAAATATTTTAAACAAAAGACCCTATGTATGTCTGATAGGCTTATGGCTGCAGAATATCAGCCTAACGAAAACAATGTGGTTGTATTGAATGCAGTCTTTGAGGATGAAGATCAAGCCAAACGTATGTTTACCGAGATATGTACGGATGGACTAAATTTACCAGTGATACCCTATTTTTCAGTTGTTGCAATAAAATTGATAAGAAATATTTTAAGGTTAATGTAAAAAACCGTGGAAACAAGATTGAAATCCTTAAAAATGGGAAGAAACTTAAAGGAAGAAATATAGCAAACCAGGGAAACATTTATGTGAGTGATGATACCCCATTTTCTGTGAGAGAGGCAAGAAAAAAACTATATGAAAAAAAATTGTGTCTTAAAACGATGGGTATCATTTCATTGGTATCAAACACAGTTCCACCATATCTTCAGTTGGAACGTCCGGGTGGTGCGAAAGTGAAGTTTACGTGTGATGAATGGATTGAGGAACTAGCACATAAGCCTCCTCCCTCCACAGCTTCCAGAAGTGCTAAAAAATTAGTGTTTTATTGAATGTGTTTAGTTTACTTATTTGTTAATTATCTTTTCTTTTTCGCTTTGTTTAATCAAATAGATATGGAAAAGTTGATAGTGATGAATTTGAAATGTTTGGGTTAATGATAATTTTTATTTTTGAGTAAATAATTTAAAATGTTTGTTAATGTGAAATTATTTTGAGTGGGTGGTAGCGGGCTGATGTCTTTTTGAATGGTTTTTCTTTGTGCCATGAAGCTTGCAATAATGTGCTTTTTTAAATTGTATGTCAGCTTTGCCGGAATATATTTTGTTATTTTTTTTTGTATTTATTTAGGTCTAGATATATGTTTAGTAGATAATGATTTTTTTTGCCACCGCCACCCTCTACCGTCACATGCATTAACTTTTATTGATGATGGTTAGAGATATCGTTTTTCCTCCTGGGAATAGCAATGTCATGCAACTTGAAAGTCGAAGGGTTGATTTTTCCAGCCAGTTTAATGAAAGGAAAAATAGAAATTTAGATATTAATGCTACTGAGATTTTCACAAATGAACCATTAAGGTATTTTTTTTAAAGAAGGGGCACTACCCTTGTATTGTGATAGGGTCCATTTTGGCCTTAAAATTTTTCATTTGATTGTCAGGGATTAAATTCTGAGCATAATTTCTTATTCTAATTAATAAATACTAATGTCTTTCAGGTGATCGCTTTAACTGAAACGTGGTTAAATGATAATAACTCGCAATTACTACATATCCCTGGTTATAATTTATATGTAAGGAATCACGAGTATTACCAACATGGAGGCCTAGCAGCTTACATTCACGCAAATTATAAGGTTTCAATAAGAAAGATCTTACAATATATAGAGAGAAAGTTTGCGAGTGTTTTGTTTTACATATAGCTAGAGAAAATTTGAATTTTTGTATTGTTTTAGTATATAGACCTCCACAGAGCCTGCTCCAAGACTTTATGGACCTATTTGAAGAACAATTAATGAAACTTCCAATTAACTCTATACCATGTTTTATTATGGGGGATTTTAATATTGACCGTATAGATCAGTCATCTGCTAGCACTGAATTTATTAATAGAAGTTTATCTAATGGGTTTCATCCTTGTATAAATATCCCTACAAGAATTACGGGAACATCAGCCAAGCTTCTGGATTACATCCTTTCTAATGTCCCCTTGAGTCTTCCCAGGGTCCTTATCAACGATGTATCTGACCACTTTGGAGTTTCAGCTAGCTTTAGAACTGTCACGAAGGCGGTTAAAGGCAAATATCAAGGATTCCAGTGATCAGTAAAATTGCGATGGTCAAACTTAAAAATGATATAGAAAAGGGGAATTGGTACGATGTTCTAGGCGATGTTCAGGACGCTAATTCAAAGTTTGTTTTATTTTATGAAAAGTTGCAGAGTTTGATAAGTCAAGTAGTCATATTGAAACCGTTTAATAGAAAGCACTCAAGTAAAAAACCTTGGATTAGTCCTGTGATTTTGAAGAAAATAAATGTAAGAGATAAATTGTTTAGAGCTCAAATAATTAACCCGACACAAGAAAATAAGCAATTATATAAAATTTATCGAAATAGGTTGAATACAATTTTAAGAAATGAAAAAAAGAATTATTTTGAAAAAAAGTTTAAGGAGGTCGAAGGATGCCCTAAGAAAACCTGGGGACTAATAAAAGAAGTGATTGGATTAAAAATA
Organism: Artemia sp. Qi Xiang Cuo; assembly: GCF_049724085.1. NCBI lineage: Eukaryota > Metazoa > Arthropoda > Branchiopoda > Anostraca > Artemiidae > Artemia > Artemia sp. Qi Xiang Cuo. The sequence continues at coordinate 34,744,787 of NC_142809.1, forward strand.
AATAGTGTACCTGATGAATTAGTTAGTGTAATGGGAAAGACATTGAATTCTGAAAAGGACATATGAAATGAATTTCAGAGTTATTTTTCGAATATTGGTCTGAATTTAGCTATGCCAGTTGTACCTGATTGTGGTGATCCAACGTCCAAGTCCTTACTGAGGGACCCGATTGATGTATCTCTTCAGCTTAGACTTGTAACAGTTAATAAAATTAAAAAAATTATTTATGGGTTACGTAGTAATTCATCTGGTAGCGACCATATTACTTTAAAAACACTTAAATTAATTTTTCCTGTTATAGCTGAAGTTTAAGGTGGGTTAATTAATGAGTGTTTTTGTCAAGGGAAATTCCTAGACTGTTTTAAAGTTGCCCGTATAACCCCAATTCATAAGAGTTGTATTCAAAATGACCCAGGAAACTATAGACTAATATCTGTTCTACCCATCATTTCTTGTGTTTTCGAGAAGTGTGTTATATTAGAGTGATGAGTTTTTTAGAGTATCATAAGTTAATGGTAGGGACACATTTTTGGTTCCGCAGAAAAAGTACAACGGAACAGGCGATGATTTATTTGACATCTATTATTAATGATGTATTAGATAAAGGTTTAAAAATAGGTGCTATATTTTTAGATCTGATGAAAGCTTTCGACACTGTGGATCATGAAATTCTACTTAAGAAGTGTAAGGCGTATGGTTTGAGGGGTAAATCATTAAATTTTTAAAGAAGTTTTTTAAGTAATCGTTATCAATATGTCCAACTAAATAATTCTTCTTCCGAAAAAAGTGTATTGAAATAGGTGTTCCGCAAGGATCAGTTCTCGGTCCTATACTATTCTTGATATTTATTAATGATTTACCAAATTGTCTAAATAATTTTTGCTATAGAATAAATTAACTAACGGTAAACCCAACTAATTAAACAGTTTAACTTTTTGCTGATGACACAACAACCATTAGCACATCTAAGACAGTAGCGCTGCTACAGATTTCCATGAAAGAATCAGTTAACAGAGTTACAGCATAGCTGAAGGTAAAAAAATTAAAGATTGACATGGTCAAGTCTAAATTTATTATTTTTTCGCGATCATCAAATTTTTACCCATGGATAAAGGAATTAGATATGCCCAATGGCGTTATAAGACGGACTGCGTCTTTTAAATACATTGGGATTGTAATTAAATGAAACTCTATCTTTTAAGGAACATGTTACTTTAACTAGCAAAATTCTGGCAAGAAATCTCGGTATAATGAAGAAACTCCAACATTGTTTTCCCAAGTCTGTCCTTCGCCAACTTTTTTTTCTTTGATACACCCGTATATACTTTATTGTTCAAGTATTTGGCTCTCTACTTTTTCTTCTAACCTAAAACCAATAAGAGTTCTACAAAATCATGCCGTAAAAATTTTATTCGGTATATCACCACGTAGGTCTGTTCGAGAAATCTACCCAAATTTAAAAATTTTGCCGGCTGCAGGCCTTCGTGAGTTCTATATATTGCGGTTTATTTTTGGACTGCAGCAGGATGTTCAGCCTCGTTCTTTTGGTGATTTATTGTCCATTAGGTATACTGTTCATTCTCATGATACAAGGGGTAGCGCGGACTTCTGTGTACCTAGAGGTATATCTTCCCGTTCATGTTTTTCTGTTCTTTATAGAGGTACGCGGAAATGGAATAGTTTGAATAGTGATATTAAGACTATTGGTGACCCCAATATTTTTAGAAAAATCATTTCTGCTTTTTGCTGAATATGAGTTTTGACTGATTAATTGATTTATTTATTGTGGGGGTTTTGTTGATATGATGTTCCCAGAGGATGTATAATATGATATTATTCTGTACTTATTGTTTAGTGTGATGGTATTAGTGGTGTCGGTGGCCAAGTGTTCTTTGTTTTAAGGATTTTGTTTTCTCTACCTCCCCCACGGACAAGCTTTGCTTTTTAGGGGAGGCAGCAATAATTTTTTGTGCAATAATGTTTTTTTTGCAATAGATCCTTCTTCTTCTTCTTCATTGAAAAATACATCTGCATTACAAATACATTTAATTTCAAGATATTGTACATTGAAAAATACACCGGCTTTTATTCATGATTTAGATAAAATCATGTTGATTTATAATCAACGACCTCATCGATCATTGTCCAACTCAGCCCCAACGGAAGTTTATCATTCTGATCATGATACAATTGACACTTTTCTTAAACAATATTGCAATGAAACGATTGTCAAGAAGAAAAAATTCGATGTTGGTGATAGTGTTCGAATTAATAGGACAACTAATGTTTTTGAAAAGGGTAATTACTTGTGGTCCACAGAGCTTTTTAAAGTGGCAAAAATCCTAGACACTAAACCCATAACTTATCGTTTGCGTGATACCAAAGATGAAGAAATTCTCGGTGGCTTTTATGACTATGAACAACAAAAAGTTAAAAATAATAGTGAAATCTATCAAATTGAAAAGATATTAAAGACTCGTACTCACAGGGGTAAGAAACAGTTACTTGTTCTGTGGCTAGGATACAACTCTGATTTTGATTCTTGAATAAGTGTTGAAGATATTGACAATGCCAGTGATTTCTATGTAACTTTTATGTCCAACGTTTCCGATCCTCTCTACAACGACTTGAATAAAACAAGTGATTTTTGGACGAAACTCTCCCCCGCCATCAAATTTGACGGCGCGTATGAAGTGGCTCTTGTCGACTGTATTCTCAAAAACACCTAAGACATCCTGAGAAGGGATCGTGTGTATGATGTAAAAGTTATAGCATTCGATTGGTCACTCTTTGTCGACTATGAATAAGTTGAAGCACTTAAATCTAGCGAATATCCACATGTCAAATTGAAATATATTGAATACGATAATATGACCGATATGTGTCGTAGAATCAATAGAAAAATCTCATATCGCAGGAATGGTATATTCCATTTTAATTATTCAATGGAACACGATAGGATTTACATTACCTCACCTGTTGACACTGAAATAATTATTCTCAATGATAATCTGAGAGACGTTCTTGGCTTTAAACAGAATATGATCAATGGGAAAAACGCTGGCACCGTTTACGGGATGGATCAAGTTATTTTGGCTGATTATCCACCTGGTTTTTCCTCAGACTCTTGCATATTTCTCTATGCATCTTTTGTGGAAACATCGAGAGTTGGTCATTCAAATGTCCCCCTCTTACGTGTTCTTGAACGAAAAACAACTCAGCAACTTGTTCATCAATATAATATAAAATATCTTCAGTATGTTCCTGTTAACACTTCGTATTTGGAACTCTGTCAGTTAAAACTAAGAAGTAAATTGGGTTATCTTCTAGCAATAACAAAAGGTTTAGCAGTGATTACATGTCTTTTTCAACCTATTTTTGCCGACACCAGCACCATCTAGAATGAGCAATAGAAGGATTCCATTTGTCTGCCCCGATATCGATTGCTATGTTGGTGCTCTGAGTCAACGTCAAATAGGCAATGGATTGGACTACTACAAGGGGCGTACTACAATGTCTGGGTATGGTCTTGGTAGCTGGTTTGCTTGGCTATTTCGTTCTGCACTACCCCTTGCCAGAAAATATCTTGTATCTGCTGCATCAAATTTTGCTGCCTCAACACTACAGGACTGGGGGCCGGGTTAGAATTTCAAGGAGAGTGTTAAGGAAAATATTAGATTTTCAGCAAGAGCCGTTGATGAGGAATTAAAATCTCAGCAAAATGGGAAGGGCTTGAAAAGGATGCGTGCGCCTCATTCACTCATCAGTCTCTAGCCAGGCGGGAGGCGAAGGACATCAACAAGGATTTTGAAGAATTAAACAAGGAAGACCAAAAAGCAGAAGAAAAAGAAAAAGATTAGATCAAAGAGGGATTTCTTCTCTTAAGATGACTTATCTCCCCCACAAGGAATCATATCCATCAATCAGTTCCTCATTGAATCTATTCAATGCTGAAAATGCTTATTTCAGTGTCAAGTATGGCTACTAAGAACAATTTCACCCCTAACAACCCCTCTCGGAAAATATACACTTTCAAATATTTTCCAATGAAGACTATTTCATTGATTTGTCATCAACATTTATTGATTTAAATGTTGCGGTGAAGACAAAGTCAGATAATACATCTCCAACTGATGCCTATGGTCTCTCTTACGAAAACTGTATTCTACACAATCTGTTCAAACAAATTAATGCATTTATTAATGGAACATTGGTGAGCACTAGCAATAACTTATCGAATTATGCAAGCTACATACAATTTATGATGATGACACCAAAGGCATACAAGGAATTGAGAGGACAATCATTGGGCTATGAATATCGATAAGATGTTGATACTGACGGTGAGTTGACTACTGCAGTGAGCCAGGAGTATCATCTGGTTGGAAAATTAAATCATGAGACATTCAATATATCCCAATGGTTACCCCCCAATGTCAAGATTGACATAAAGCTGCAACTAACCCCATCGAATTTCATTTTGAGAAAAACACTTCCGACATCACCTGATGCAAATGTCATTATCATATCGGAAATTCTCCACGTCCGAAAACACCAAGTTATGAGCTCTGTTGCATTGGCAGTGGAAAAGCTAAGAGCCAATGGCAACAACATTAAACTTCTTGTCCCCCATACAATCACCAATCAACGTCACATTGCCACCGGCTCTCGTAGGTATACCGATTCATCATTTGTCAATGGGGAAATCCCATCATAGTTGGCTTTGGCCTTTGTGAAGAGTGGCAGTGCCGTTGGATCCTGGACTGAATCCCCCCACGATTTTAATTTTTTCGGTCAATCTAGCCTTGTGTGCAAAGTGAATGGTATTCCACTGTACACTCTATCGTTTTACAAAAAATCCTATAGAACTCTGTATGAGTTGACCATGCAATCCCTATATCATTACTCCCAACTATTTGAAAATGGAATAAAAAATTGAATGTTTTCAAAAAATCATGGTGTAATTGTTTTGGACTTATTGGGGACTCAGGATATGAACATAGTACGAACAGGGAATGTACGTTTAGAGTGTACATTTGCCGATGCTTTGACTGAGAGTATCACGCTAATATCATTGAGTCAATTTGAATCCTATTGGGAAATCAAACCCGACGGCAGTGTTCTACTAGACCTAGCACCATGAACACAAACTAAATAATGAACGTATTTAGTATGGATCCATACATCTCCCAGTACAACTCCTATTGCATACCATCGGACTTCATTGAAAAAATTCCAAGTGTTAACAATACGCTAATCATTGTTAATAGCAGTCTATCGACTTTGAAGACAGGTCATTGGCTATGCATCTTTCAAACAGCAAAGAATGTTGAATTTTTTGATCCTCTTGACCTATCGTATAAATTCTACACTCTATACATCAGCAACTTTATTGAAAGCAGTGGAAAAACTATTATTCAAAATCAACGAAAATTACAGGATTTAACGACTAAGACATGTGGCTTTCAAGCCTTATTCTTTTCCATGTTCAGATGTCCTGGCTATACTTTCAAGCAGTTTCTTGACATTTACGTTGACTTACCTCGATTGAACGACTTTCTAGTGGATAATATACTTACAAGCGTGTTTAATATTGATTTTAGTGCCTTACAAATAAAATGTTCTAAAAATGTATGTGAAATTGTTTATTAATAAATGAAAAATGTATGTACATGATAAAAACCACTTTTCTACTCTTTAGATTTCATCTTCTACTAGGTATTTGTCGATAACAACTAATGTAGGTAGATTATCTGAATTCACAGTATACTGATCCTGATGTGCTGCAATGTCAGGGTCGCATTTTCTACAATAGAGTGTAGCTTCACTCTTGTCATATCTCTTTGTATAGTCAATGATACTATTCTCAATCGTTTTATAGAATTCACATGTTTCAATTTGCTTATTTGCAACAATGTCACAAACAGTGTCCTCAAGTGGCGAATCACATTCCGTCACAGCCAAATAAAAATCAGTGGGCTAATAATCGTAGTAGTCATTGTCTTCACAACGATGATGTAGAAACCAAGTTATTTTGATGTTCCGATAGTTGAATCACCGACCCGGCTCCTCCTCCAAGAACAATCTAAAGCCACGACGATACCAATCTCTTAGAATTAAACCAAAATCACGCTTAGGATTCGTTCCAATCGCGCCAGGATATGTATTCTCGTATTGATTACATTTATCATAGTGACACTTGGAGCATAAGTGTCCTCTAGGATCAGATTCGCACACCTCTTCAAGACAGGAATTATAACCTTTAATTTGTACAGCATATCCTCTATGCAATTTACACGGGTTGCATAAAATCTGCACTTTTCATCATACTCATCAATCATTGTGCAATTCTCACATGATGAACAGCTGCCCAGTGTGTACATGCATAGCGGACATGTATGGAACATTTTTTCATGTGTTGACACTCTCACTGTCACAAAGAAACTGAGCTATCAACAACAACAAATTGAGTGGGATAGGGAAAGAGAGGAGTAAATCATCCTTGAACACCATCTTTCTCATGAGAAAAAAGTCCTAAATTTCTAAACTAGTGTTTTAAAGCATATCCGCAATATCATTTTGCCGTGTTGTGATTAATATATCAATAAATTGTGTAAATGCATTTGGACCACGACGTAAAAGCTTCATGTAATAGTCTAATGACGGAGAATCAGTTTTCATTATATCGACAAGCATTCCTTGAGAAAATATCTTCCTTTGAATAGACAGCTCTAGAAAATCGTCATCTAGAATCAAACGTTTTTCCATAAGCACTAGATTCCCCATGATTCGCTCTTTCTCAAATCTATCCATTTTTAGAGTCCTAACACTCTCACAACCAACTTCAGACTAACCAGAATTTTTTTCTATGAAAATCACTCCTTTTATTTGAATCCAATCACCGATCAAGTTATCGAATGTGGAGTAACCTCTGCTCTCTGATTGGTCCTAAAAAATGGGTGTTGTCTCAAAAACCAGTCTGGTTGAAAATGCGGAGTTGAAGCAAGCTTGTGTAACAAGCTAGACTTCAGGAACCAGTGGGGAATTCCCGCTCGTACTGCTCGCTTTATGGGTGTTGTCTCAAAAACCAGTCTGGTTGAAAACGTGGAGTTGAAGCAAATTTGGGTAACAAGCTAGACTTCAGGAACCAGTGGGGAATCCCCGCTCGTACTGCTCGCTTTTAAACCCTTAGAATAGCACTGGAAGGAACATAAACCCTTAGAATAGCATAGGAATGAACATAAACCGAGCAAATCCATAAGTACATGCTCTGGAAAGGTGCCAAGGAACGTAAAGTAAGCAAATAGCACAGGAAGGAACGTAAGCCAAGCAAATAGCATGGGCAGGAACATAAGCCAAGCAAAAGGGTACTTAGTCCTCTACTCATATCAGGTTTTTATGGAAGGAATGGTCGCAAAAACTTCGAAGGGGACTCATTCTATAGGAAATTGAAAGTTCTATTTTCCTTTTGAAGAGTTAAAAGGGAAATGAGGGCAAGAAGCCCCCTGCCATCTTTACCGAAAATTCACCCGATCGAATTTCGTTGATAGCGATTTTGTTAAAATAAGTCAAAAGATCAGATAACAAATCCTCCAGATTCAACACAGCCTCCCAGATCCGTTGGATCAAGTATTTTAAGTTATGCCCTGTGGGCAGAAAATGTTTGTATGCAAAGGTTTTTAAAATAGTTCAAAGATCAGATGAGCCCGTTCCCCCCCCTCATTCAAAAAATTTATTAAGGATATTTTATTCCAAAAATTATGGATAGTCACCCCTGGCCCTTCATAGACCGACCCTCCTCCTAAAAAAAAAATATTAACGATATTCTATTCCAAAACTTATGGGAGCTGACCCTTGGTCATGCAAATCCCCATATCCCCACCCCCTCCTTCCGAATAAATTATCAATGATAAATCATGGCTGCAGACCCCTGGCCCTCCGTCCATGGCCCTATCCCATCCCCCCCCCTCCCGAAAAAAATATTAATGGTAAATCATGGGTACTGACCCCTGCCCCCTCCCCCTCCAAAAAAACAACAACAACTTATTAACGACATTTTATTCCAGAAATAAGGGAAACTGACCCCTGGCCCTCTTTTCAAGACCTGACCCTCCCCCCCCCACCACCCAAAAAAAAACTTATTAACGATACTTTATTACAAAAATCAAGGGAATTCAGTTTAATTTTATTAGTTCTTTTAAAACTGTTCAATATACCTATACTCTAACTACAAACAAGAGATTGGCTACTGCCCGTTTCCCTAACGGTAAAAGCATATGGCCTACTGCATATTTGGGGCTTTACTAAAACGAACTACAATTTTTTTATTTTTTACTCATTACAGCATTGAAATTAAAATGAAAATTGCAGTGAAACCAGGCGAGGATTTACTAATAGGCCCATAGGCCCTGTGGTTTTCCTCGAAGTTTAAAGGATTTTGCCGAAAATCTTGCTAAAACGGAGCGGCAAAAACTCTTGGGCCTAGAAGGGTCAAAACTTTAAATCTGGCCCTAAGTGAAACAAAATCTTGAGCTGGTGAAACTTCAGAAATTAATAACACTATATATCAAATATTCAGTTTAATTTTATCAGTTTTGCGTAGACTGTTAATTTATTTTTTGATAAAAAATAACTTGAAATAGAGAATTTTAAAAAACTTGAAACTCTGGCAATAAAAAAAGAACAGAAATTAATTCGAAAAAAACTTTCCGAAAAAGAAGAAGAAGTTTTACAGAAAAGTAAAGGTCATATTAAACTTAAGATCAGAAGAAACAGAAACCTACAATAACTCAAAGTCAAAAAGACCTGAAATTACTATTAAAGTATAAATAAAATCCAAAACGAACAGGAATCAAAGAAACAATCATAGCAAAAAAACATATAATAGGTAGTAATATAAATGAATAAATAAATCTTAAAACGAGAAAAGCTTAAGTTGAATAAGCAAATCAAGTTTAAAACAAACAAAAATATTTTGCTATTGAAGTAGAAATGAAACCCAAAACGAACAGAAATTAAATTAACAATCATAGCAAACAAACATAAAATAGTTACTAATATAGATGAATAAATCAGCATCTTAAAACAAGCGAAACTGAAATTGAATATGCAAATCAAGCTTTGAACAAACAAAAATCACTACAAACAAGATTTTGGGTTTGCTACTGCGTCATTGGCGCTTTACTAAAAATTAATTATGTTACAGCATTTTCTTTTGTACTTATTACAACATTGAAAATAAACATAGAAATTACTGTAAAATTCAATCTTGAACTGATGAGCTTTCAGAAATTAATATCATTATATATCAAATATTCAGTTTAATTTTATTAGTTTTTTTCCAAGACTATTAAAGACAAATACAGTTTTCTTTACAAACAAGAGTTTAGATACTGCCCCCTTCCCTAACTGTAAAAGTATAAAGCCTACTGCGTTATTTCCGCTTCGCTTAAAACGAATTATATTATAAATATTTTATTTTCCAGTTATTACAGAATTGAAAGTGGAAATAAAAATTACAGTGAGATAAAATCTCGAACTGATGATCTCCTAACAATTAATATTATTATATATCAAATTTTCAGTTTGACTTTATTTGTATTTTCCAAGGCAGTTCAAGACACATATAGTTTTCGGTAAAGCGCCAATGACACAGTAGGTTTTAGACTTTTGCAGTGACAAAAGAAGGCAAAACCAAAACTTTTGTTTGTAGTGATTTTTGCTCTTATCAAGCTTGATTTGCGTATTCAATTTAGGTTTCGCTCATTTTCATTTTTATTTATCAAATTATATTAGTCCCTATTGTGTGCTTGTTTGCATTGATTGTTTATTTAATTTTTGTTCGTTTTGGGTTTCATTTATGTTTCAAAAGCAAAATATTTTTGTTCGCTTTAAGCTTGACTTGCAACTTGAATTTAAGCTTTGCTCGTTTTAACATTCATTTATTCATTTATATTGGTACCTGTTGCATGTTTTTTCTATGATTATTTATTTAATTTCTTTTCGTTCTGAATTTCACTTATCCTTTAATAGTAATTTCTGGTCGTTTTGAGTTTGAGTTATTGTAAGTTTCTATTTCTTCTGATTTTAAGTTTAATATGACCTTTACTTTTCTTTAAAAAAAACTTCTATTTTAGAAATTTTTTTTTTTTTAAATTAGTACCTAGAAAGAAGGTATTTAATTTCGATTGAAACGGGTACTAGATTATGGTGACTCTAAATTTTTTCATGAATAACGTTGCTTTTGAACTTCATTTTCTTTGCAAAATATCTTGCAAGGAGGTATCCTCTTCCAGTGTAAAGGGATTGAGCCCCAAGTCTTCGATATATTACTACTATAGGAGCTCATTTTAGGCAGCTAAGGGCTCTTCGTAAAATTGCTTAACAGGTTCTGTCAATCTTCCTCAGGTGAAATTTCTTAGCAGAATTATAAGTGAAAGATCCATTATCTATTTTAAATAATTCTTGTTTGATTGTTTTCGTGTCCTTCCATCCTTTTGTCTTTTTGATTTGTTAAAGCTTGAAGCAAAGAACGCGGCGCATTCCATGTTCGACAAATGGATAATAATATTTAACAAAAATTAAATTTTTCGTTCCTAGTGAGGGTGAATTAACAATATCTGGAACAATAAAAACTAGCTTTATATTCAATTTTGAATAACTTTTATGTCCTTTGCTATTTATCATCTTGGTAGTTTTTTGTTTTTCACAAAATTTAGCTAGGAAGAAAGTAAATAACTCAATTGAAGCCTTTTTCTATTTTATTCCCAAGCATAAAAATCGCTTCCTGGGAAATTACATTTTGAGCTCTTAAAGGGACTAAAAACAGCCCAGAGTAACCGGAAATTCAAGAAATTCGTAAAAAAAAATGTCAAATGAGAAACAATTCTTATTTGTATTTGATTCAGGAGAAGTAAAATTTATTTTGATTAAACTTGTTAGCAAAATATCATTTTGCAAATAATTTACCAGAATTTTTAAAAGGAGCCTGACCTTGTTTTTTAAATTCAAATCGTAGTCTAAAAGCTATAAACAAGGTCATAAGTTACCTTTTACGGCCTCTTTACGGACTCAATAAAAGTTAAGACCAGTAGAAATTATCCTATAATAATTCAAGCTCAAAACGACAAGAAGTAGCTATCAAAGAATAAATAAAACCAAAAATCAACCGAAACTAGAATAAATAACAACGTAAAACTTGAAAATATATCATAAAATGGTGAAAAAATAAATTGAATATTCAAGTCAAACTTAAAATGGATAAATTTTGGCTATTGCCCTATTCCCCTTCTTTAACCGTAAAAATTTTAAAGCCTAGTGAGTTACTTGCACTTTGCTGAAAACAATTGCATTACAAACAGTTTGTTTCATATTTATAATACTGAAAATAGAAATTATAGTTTTTCGTTTTTCATAAAACTTAGCTAGTAAGAAAGTGAATAAGTCAATTAAAGCCTTTTTCTATTTTATTTCCAAGTATAATAATCGCTTCCAGGGTAATTACATTTCGAGCTCTTAAAGGGACTAAAAACAGCCCAGAGTAACTCGGAAATTTGAGAAATTCGTAAAAAAAAAAAAATGTCAAGTGAGAAACGATTCTTATTTGTATTTGATTCAGGAGGAGTAAAATTTATTTTGATTAGACTTGATAGCAAAATATCATTTTGCAAATAATTTACTAGAATTTTTAAAAAGAGCCCGAACTTGTTTTTTAAATTCAAATCATAATCTAAGAGCTATAAACAAGGTCATAAGTTACCTTTTGGGGCCTTTTTACGGCCTTAATAAAAGTTAAGACCAATAGAAATTATCCTATAATAATTCAAGCTCAAAACGACAAGAAGTAGCTATCAAACAATAAATAAAATCAAAAATCAACCAAAACTAAAATAAATAACAACGTAAAACTGGAAAATATATCATAAAATGGTGAAAAAATAAATTGAATATTCAATTCAAACTTAAAATGGATAAATTTTGGCTATTGCCCTATTCCCCTTCTTTAGCCGTAAAAACTTTAAAGCCTAGTGAGTTACTTGCACTTTACTGAAAACAATTGCATTACAAACAGTTTGTTTCATATTTATAATACTGAAAAATAGAAATTACAGTGAAAAAAAAAAATCTTGAATTGGTGAAATTTCCCGGAATTAATATCATTATATATTAGGTAGTCAGTTTTTTCATTGGTTCTTTTCAGTCACCTTGATAATTATAACGACTAATTTTATATTTTCTGTCAATTTTTAGCGAAATTAAAGCAAATTGTTCAAAATTTGTATAGCTTTCAATAAAACACAAATGACTTTTTAGACTTTTGAATGAATTCGCTTAATGGAGGGGGAAGGGGGTCATAGCAAAACCCTGTTTGTAGTAATATGTTTTGATCATTGTAAGTTTGACTTAAATAGTCAATTTAATTTTTGCTCGTTCTAAGATTTATTTTTTAGCGATATTATTAACTTTTATCTTTACGGTTGATATGATCATTCATTTTAATTTCTGTTCCTTTTTTTTATTTTCGGTTAGTATTAGAACGAGTCCTACTCACTGGAATGGTTTTTTTTTAAGACAACCTGAGCCTCGTTTTCAGGCTCAGCGGGTTCGAACACGGGTTATTCTCGTCTAGTGCATCAAGCGTTTTCACAAAGCGGGTTCTCAAGGAAAACACGGGGTTGAAACTTCACAGATGAAAACGCTTGATGCTGAGGAATAGAATTACCCTCTCAATTACTCGGACTATCTGTCTTAGTTTTTTCTACAATTAGCTATGTATTCATGCCTACTGTAAAATACTTGATTTTCAATTCAAAATCAACTGTTTGGGATCCCAATGAACAAACTTCATGGGCTGTGAATTCAGGGTGGTTAGCCATTTTTGAATTTACCGCCAATAAACGTAGAACTCGGGTTTGAACCTGGTATTTCTACGGGTCCCAGATTCAAGGAACCCGGGTTCAAACACGGTGAGAACCCGGCAGCTGAAAACGCTTAGAAGCGGATTCCTGTTGAACCCACAACCCTAAAAACGCTTAATGTAGAACTCGATAGCAACCCGTGTTTGAACCCGGTGCCTGAAAACGAGGTTCTGGCCTTTACTAAAAATTTCGGAAAAAAACTTTCGAAGAAGTAATTAAATAAATTAAATATCTCATTAATTTTTATTGCTGAAATAGAAAAAGAAAGAATTTATTTAGCCTATCTCTACTTTAGGGTAAGTTTTACTAAGAGCAGAAGCCTATTTACTGAAAATAAAATGTTTATGACGGTTTTCCAGTAGGCTAGCCTATGTTTTTAGAATGTTTTGGTAAATTTTAGTGGGACACAGTAGGCTAGGCCTAACTTGCTTGCTAAAAGATAAATAGCTTAGGCCTAAGGTAGGCTATGTCATTTGATGGTTAATTTTTACCAAATCATATTATTGAGTTAGGAATAAAGTGAATACACCATTTGATGCCTTTTTTAATGCTGATTAAGAATATAATAGCCTAATCATTTCTATTGGAAATGAAGGTAAATATCTACCAAATCATATTATTAACTTATGCATAAAGTGAATATACCACTCAATGCCTTTTTTTATGCTTATTATGAATATAATAATCATTTCTATTGGAAATGAATTTCAGCTCCCCCCCCCCCTAGGCTGTATATGCCAATTCAGGGTATATAGGCTATTTCTGCATTAGGGGGTGGGGGGGGAAATTTTGTTTCTGATGTAAATGGGAGGTAAGTTTAATCTTTACCCCCCCCCCCCTAATGTAGAAATATATAGCCTACCCTGAATTGGCGGTAAAGTTCTACCAAATCATATTATTGAGTTAGGAATAAAGTGAATCCACCATTCAATGCCTTTTTTATGCTTATTACAAATATAATAATCATTTCTATTGAAAATGAATTTCAGCCCCCCCCCCCCTATATATGCGGGTATTGGTATAGTTCTACAAAATCATATTATTGAGTTAGGAATAAATTGAATACACCATTTGATGCCTTTTTTAATGCTGATTACAAATATAATAATCATTTCTATTGGAAATGAATTTCAGCCCCCCTCCCTATATATGCCAATTCAGGGTTAGGTTAGGTGGTCAATATCTACCAAATCATATTATTGTGTTAGAACTAAAGTAAATGCACCATTTGATGCCTTTTTTTTGCTGGCTATTAATAGAATAATCATTATCATTAGAAATTACTTTCAGCCCCCCCCCCTATATAGGCGATATCGAACCTAACCAAACCTAACCCTGAATTGGCATATATAGGGGGGGGGCTGAAATTCATTTCCGATAGAAATGCTTATTATATTTGTAATCAGCATAAAAAAAGGCATCAAATGGTGTATTCACTTTAGTCCTAACTCAATAATATGATGGATATTGATGGTAGATGGATATTGATGGTAGACAGTAGATATGATGGTAGATATTGACTGGTTAGGTTAGGTTAGCTGGTAAAGTTCTACAAAATCATATTATTGAGTTAGGAATAAAGTGGATACACCATTTGATGCCTTTTTTTATGCTGATTACAAATATAATAATCATTTCTATCGGAAATGAATTTCAGCTCCTCCCCTATATATACCTAACCTAACTGGTAAAGTTCTACCATATCATATTATTGAGTTAGGAATAAAGTGAATACACTGTTTGATGCCTTTTTTTATGCTGATTAAAAATATAATAATCATTTCTATCGGAAATGAATTTCAGCCCCCCTATATATACCTACCCCAACCCGGACTGGGCATATATAGGGGGGGGGGGTTAAATTAATTTCCGATAGAAATAATTATTATATTCATAAGCAGCATAAAAAAGGCATCAAATGGTGTATTCACTTTTGTCTTAACTCAATAATATGATTTGGTAGAACTTTACCATAAAATTTGCCCCCCCCCTAATGTAGAAATATAGGTAAAGTTCTACCAAATCATATTATTCAGTTAGGAATAAAGTGAATGCACCATTTGATGCCTTTTTTATGCTGATTACAAATATAGTAATCATTTATATTGGAAATGAATTTCAGCCCCCTCCCCCTATATATGCCAATTCAGGGTTAGGTATATATAGGGGGGGGCTGAAATTCATTTCTGATAGAAATGATTATTATATTTGTAATCAGCATAAAAAGGCATCAAATGGTGTATTCACTTTATTCCTAACTCAATAATATGATTTTGTAGAACTTTACCTATATGCCAATTCAGGGTTAGGTTGTAGAAATATATACCCTGAATTGGCATATGTAGGGGGGGTGCTGAAATTCATTTCCAATAGAAATTATTATTATATTCATAATCAGCATAAAAAAAGGCATCATATGGTATATTCACTTTATGCATAAGTCAATAATATGACTTGGTAGATATTTACCAAAATGAATTTTAGCCCCCCCCCCCTATATATGCCAATTCAGGGTATATATTTCTACATTAGGGGGGGGGATGGGGTAAAGTTTAAACTTACCTCCCATTTACATCAGAAATAAAATTTGCCCCCACCCCTCCTAATGTAGAAATATATACCCTGAATTGGCATATATAGGGGGGGGGGGCAAAAATTCATTTCCCATATAAATGATTGTTAAATTTTTAATCAGCATAAAAAGGCATTGAATGGTATATTCACTTTATTTGAAACTCAATAATATGATTTGGTAAAAATTAACCCATTTGATTATATCCAGGGTATTCAGTTTTACTAAGGAAATGAAAAAAAAAATCATCAAATAGGCCTAGAGTTTCTCTTATAGGCTTGTAATAAAGTAAGAATTTTGTTGTTATTTTAGTTTAGCTAGCTCAAAGAGGGGTAAATTTTTACCAAATCATATTATTGACTTACAAATAAAGTGAATATACCACTCAATGCCTTTTTTTATGTTCTTTCTAAATATAATATCCTAATCATTTTTGTTGGAAATGAATTTTATCCCCACCCCTATGTACAAATTCCAGGTATATATTTGCACATTAGGGGGGTGGGGTAAAGTTTAAACTTACCTTCAATTTACATCAGAAATAAAATTTGCCCCCACCCCACCTGATGTGCAAATATATACCCTGAATTGGTATATGTAGGGGTGGGGGTGAAATTCATTTCCAACAATAATGATTGTTAGGCTATATTTGGAAAAAGCATAAAAAAGGCATAGAGTGGTATATTCACTTTATTCATAAGTCAATAATATGATTTGGTAAAAATTTACCCAAAGAGGAATCTCTTACCAAAATAACCTAGGCCAAATTAGTTTCCTATTTAGCCCTATTTAATTGCCTAAAGCCTACTACACCCTATCCCCTTTATGCCTAGGTTACAATCAATTTAAAAAAAAAATGAATAGGTAAAATTCTAGTTTGGCTACCTTTTGCTATCTTGGAAAGGGGTTAGGTTAAGAAACTGAAACTTTCAGAGATGGATCTTCAGACAAATGTATGTCCTGATAAGTCACCCTAAAGTAGCCTGCCTACTTCCACTCCTTCTCCTTCTACACAGCTTGATGGGTAAATTTTTACCACATCATATTATTAACTTATGAATAAAGTGAATATACCACTCAATGCCTTTTTTATGCTCTTTCCAAATATAATAATCATTTTCGTCAGAAATGAATTTTACCCCCACCCCTTTATACCAACTCAGGGTATATATTTGCCCATTAAGGGGGTGGGGGTAAAGTTTAAACTTACCTCCCATTTACATCAGAAATCAAATTTACCCCCCACCCCCCGAAGGTGTAAATATATACCCTGAATTGGTATATAGGGGTAGGGGTAAAATTCATTTCCGACAAAAATGATTATTATATTTGGAAAGAGCATAAAAAAAGGTATCAAGCAGTATATTCACTTTATTCATAAGTCAATAATATGATTTGGTAAAAATTTACCACTTGATGACCTTCTCTTTTGATACTCTTAATTTCTTTTTGTTATAAAAGCAAAACTTTGCAAAATAGATATTTTGTTTTAATGAAGTGCAAAGAAACTGTTTTCAGCTTCGCAACTTTGCTCAATCCCAATTTATGAGATTTTTAAAGATCTACAAATACATTTCTTTAATTCAGAAAAAAACCCATTGTTATGGCTTAACATTCTACTAAAATAAAAGGAATTGTATTTTCAAAGCAAAACAAAAGAAAGAGAGATTTAAAACTGAAAATTAAGGCATTACCTTGTTTTGTCAAAATTCCAATAAATATAAGACCTGTCAAATAGGCAAATTTATAAGACTTAGAAATCAGAGGAGGGTTAACATAGATGCTTGGCAATACCTTCCCAGATTATGTTTTTGGCCCTGGATTCATTACTGAAAGTTTTGTTTCTCTAACCTAACCTCTTTCCAAGATAGCAAAAAATAGCTGAACTAGAATTTTACCAAATTCTACTTTAGGGGCTTCTTGCTATCTTGAGAAATGAATCCAAGGCCCAAACATACCTTAAGAAGGTATAAACTATAAACCCAGGCAAAAAGCCTAAAAACCCTGCTCACCTAATGTGTCAAAATGTACCTTAAGTTATAGGTTATATTCTCTATGAATTTTTCTGTTTCTTGATTTCATTGATGTTGCTTCTTTGCCACTAAATCATTTTGAAGAAAAGAGAAATGCATAGAAAATATATAATTTGGGCTATATATTTGCACATTAGGAATTGAGGTAAAGTAAAGTTATGTGCTTTTAAGAATGATATAAGTAATTATTTTATATATTTTTTTTTAAATTTGTTTCCTAATATTTTATAGTTTTTCCTTCTGAGAAGAAGTAATTCCGCACTAGCACCAAAACACTATAAAACTCTAGAAACTACTCTAGAAAATTCTGAAATACTTACTTATACCTTCCTAAAAGTGCTTCACTTTACTCCCCCTTCCTAATGGTAAAATATTTACCCTGAATTATGTAGGCTATATACAACAATTTTTCTATATATGGCGTTTCTTCAAATGAATCTAACAGCAAACAAGCAACATCCACATCAAGCAATGAGAAAATCTATGGAGAATATATAAATTTGGCTATATATGTGACCATTAGGGGAAGGGAGTAAAGTGAGAAATTTTTAGGAATAATTTATGTATGCATTTTTGAATTTTAAAGTATGGTAGTTCTTAAAATTTATAGTTCCTTCTGTGGAGATCAACCACTGAACTAGTGCCAATAAAATATTTGATTTTGTGTTAATATTAGGGCCTAATAGATAGCTTATTGAATTCAGTTCCAATAGGTAATATACCCAGTAGTCAGACAGCTAATCACTACTTCAACAGTTAAATAACTATAAAATCTCTTTTTTAACACCTAGAAATTGAATTGTTTCATCATTGAATTTGTCTCAGTAATTCTTAATAAGAATGTGATTAGCTTGAATACTTTAGCCATAAACAATGCTGAAAATGTTAAATACATTGAAAAGGTCCCTAAACACCTAGCTCTGGTAAGTGATAGTGTTATCAATTTTGATTTTGTATTGATGGGTGTAAAATTGCTAAAACATTCTATATTTGGCTCACCACTGGGTCTTATAAGTATTTCAAGGGTTGTAAGTAGGTCTATTTGAAAATATCATTTTTATTTAGTAATCCATTAGCAGCTATCTTGTTTTTAATGCTTGTAGTTTCTTGCAGAAATTAAGTTTAATAGCTTATAAGAATTCTGTGAAATTTTCAAAGGCTTCTAGCTTCAATTGTGCTTATCAGCCCCAGTAAGTGATAGATTATTTTCATTTCAATTTTTAATTTTTGTAGTGATTACTACTACTATTACTAACAAATCACTGCACCACTAAGCCACCTGAGCCCAACACTACAATGCTCCTCTTTCATCCCAATTTATTCAAAACCTCCCTCTTTACACTGTCCAAAGAAGTTCCCTTTCCCTTAAAACCTTTCTTACAACCTCCTCCCACCCAAGTTGGGGATGACCTGCTCTTTGTTTTGCTGACAAGGACCATCTTTGGCAATCTTTTATCCTTCATCTTTGGAATGTGTCCTAGCCATCTCAGCCTTTCTCTCATTATAGCCCTAGAAACCAGGATAGAACCACAGTGACATAATTTTTTGTTTTATTATTGATTGGTATAAAATTGTTTGCAGAGGACTTCTAGTTATTAACATTATATGTAAATGACTAATCTTCAAAGGCTTATAATTCTGAAAATATTTGTCACCCCAAAAAATTGAACCAAATATTCAGCTTTGGTTTTTGATTTTGTAATGTTTGGCATAAACATTTGTGGTAAAAAATACTTCCAGTTGTTTCACTGTGTTGAAACACCCTGCATAGAACATCCCAGACAGATCTCCATAACCTGCACACATCAATCCAACCTCAGTGGGAGGACATACTTGCAGCAGCAAACTGGCGGGAAGATTAGCGGCTCCTTCTTGATGCCCTGGGTGCCTCTGGAGGTACAAACGGATCTAAGGTCTAAGGTTTCACTGTGTAGTGTTCTACCAGATTATTATTTTATTAAACTCAGGCATCTAGAACAAAAAGCATAATAAGCAACTGCTAGAATGAGAATAAAAGCATAATAGGCAACTGCAAGCATATACAAGCACTAGAAGCATAAGCACAGCAATCATGCATGATGTTAAATCCTCCTTCTTCTATAATAGAAGATTAAGATACAGCAAGTGGAAGATGAACTGTTGGTACTGTTACTAACATTCACAAGAGAAGGCGCTTGGCTTGCTTCTCCTGGATCTCTAAAACATAGACAAGAACACTAAGGGCTATGCATGTGGTACTGCTAGCAAACATGTCTGGGAGACAGCACGTGGCTCACTCCTCACCAGGCAATATATACACTATATACATACCACTTCTCTTCTTTTGAGAGTTGGGTAAGGTCACAAGTTCAGTTTGGTTGGTAGCTTAATTTGCCTTCCGTATCTGGTTTGGGTCACTGGTGCCTCTGCTGGTACACTATCTTTGATTGGGTTTGGGCTATTGGCAGTATGGGGCAGGGTTACTGTGTTGGGTGAGTTGATGTTGGATGATGCAGTAGGCAGTGTCTCATCTTTACAAGTTAAGTCAGATATTGGATTGCTCTCTGGTAGAGTGGCAATATCCTGCCCACTGTACTGCCTGCTTTGTATGGAGGGGGGAGGGCAAGGCATTTTGTATGTGCTTCCAATTCCTCTGCAGGATGGTTCCAGCTTTGGTTTTGATATGGAATAATCTGGGGTGAGTTGCTGGCGTTATGATGGTGGCAGTGCTCCACTGATTATCTGTTTGTTTACCATGAGAGAGTGGTTGAGCTATCAGGGGGGTGAGGTGCATTGTTGTAAAAGTGACCATACTATTTGGAAAGAGTATAAAATAAAGAATCTAATGGTACCACTTTTATTTTATTATCATGTTTCCTTCAAAAGTGGTCAACCACTAAATATTCACCTGAATTTTCAATACAGAAGTTTGAAGATAAACAAAATGAATAAAACTAATTTAATACTCTCTCCAAATATTATTATTAGAGCTATCCCAGTTGCAGTTTGCATGAACTAAAAAAAAAGAAGTGAAAATGGCAGAATTATAAGATCTATAAATTGGTAACTTATTGGATTTGATTTTAGTAAATCCAGGTTTTTGGAATATATGAATGAGAAATATCAACTTAGCATTGGATTCAGAATCAAATGATGTGCTCTTATTTCAGTTCTATGAGCAAAAAGAAAAAAAGAACAAGATGTTACTTCAACAGCTCACATTGGAATTTGTAGATGGTAGCAATTAGTAAGCTATATTTGGAAAGAGTACAGAAGGGTATTTCGACTGGTGTTCCCAGCTTCTACCTAGCAAAGCAAGTAAATAAACAACCAAAAAACACCATAATATCTACAATAGATTATAAAGTATTTACCTTAATTACCTTAATTTACACTTTTGAGCAAAATAAGGTATTTGGTCCAGGTTTATAAATAAATTTAAAGCTTTTTATGTGACAAAATCATTATCACCAGGTTTCATGACAAAAACAAATAATTCTCTATTTGTTTTGATTATAAGGCTAGTCTCTACTTTTGAGTCAAAATCTAATATTTAGACTATACACTTACTACTGGAAACCATCCATGTATAAGAAGTTTTTCTTGAAAGCTATGTGAAAACTTTGGATAACCACATTTGTATTTGGTTAATGATCAACAAAATATTGAATGGATCAGATAATTGGATTAGCTGTTTTTCTCTGCTTTGTTTAAAAACAGTGTTCTCAAAGTATTTTTTCAGTTGATTAGCTTTTCACTGGGTTTCATAAAACAACACATTGAAATACACTAAAAGTTTTTGTATCTGCTTTTGCCATGTCTGGCAAAAATATGTGCAATTATTGTGGAATGTTTTTGCATGCAGTTTTGTGTCTCTTTTTGGTATGTTTTTCAAAGAAACAAAAACTTAGTATTTCACAAGCTGATTGCAATTAAAGTTGGAATAAAACAAGCTTTCCCATTGCAAAATTAGCAACCAAATTGCAACCATTGCACCATTGCAAAAGTGCAACCATTGCAAAAGTGCAACCAAATTCTAAAATAATGGCTATATTTCAATACTGAGTGGGAACTTGGCATTGTGAATCCTTATTTTCCACATCCAAGACCCAGGTTAACTTACAGTATCCTCAGTGCCATTAGGGGTCCCTGTTTCAGCACTCTCTAGATGGGTGTCAGTTGATTCATCAAAGTTGTGTTTCTCTGTGCCAATGGCTATTTGAATTCTGCAATTTAAACCAAGGGTAGGGGTCTCCCTTACCCGAGTCTATGAGTCATGCGTGTAAAAGTTTTCTCTCTAAAATCAATCCAGGCCATTTTCAAAACTATTTAAAGTTACAGGTTTCACAACTATTTCTGGGAGTGAGTTCCAGTCATCCACTGCTCTGACTCTCCAAAAGTTGGCCCTTGATCAGTTTACTGTTACAGGTTTGAATATTTTTCTTGGTGTCCTCTTGTTGTATTTATTTTTGAAAGGTGAAAATACATCTGGAAAGACAGTTTCTCCAGGTTATGCTTTACTTTGTATAGCTGTATCTGGCCTCCTCTCATTTGCCTATATTTCAGAGTGAATATGTTCAGTTTGAATAGTTGTTCTTTATAGCTTAAGTCTTTCAAACCAGGAAGAAATTTGGTGGTATGTCTTTGGTCGTTGGTGGCACCCATTCCAGGCAGCCAAGTCTGTTTTACAATGGTTTACCCAAATCACATTCCCATACTGTATTATAAATCTGATAATCACCTCATAGAGTTTGGCAAAAGTGTTGCTGTCCAAGTGCTTGGCACTTTGTCTGATCAGCCCAATGAGCTGTGATGCTTTGGAAATAGTTTTCTGGGTGTGCCCACGAAATTTTAGCTGCATTTCAATGATAATGCCAAGATCTCTTTCAGAGTCAACAAGTGTAAGTGGTATTCTTCAGCCTGCTTTGTTGTTTATTGTTAGTTGGGGTACAGAAACAGTTTTTTTCTTCCCTATCCACAAAACTTTGGTTTTTGATGCATTGAAGTTGAGACCTAGGCTTTGGAGGTTTTCAGTTAAGGTGTCAATGGCTTTTTGTAGTGTTGTTACATCTTGAGATGATATGAGCTTCCTATAGTTTTGTGTCATCTGCATAGTTTTTTGTAGTGCTGATGATATTTCTGTTAATTTTGTTGGTGAAGAGTATTAAGAGGACCAATCACCTTGTGTCACACTTCTGGTCACTTTTGCTGGATCAGAGATGCTGTCACCCACTTTAACTTTTTGGGTTTGATTTCTGAGGTATGATTATATCCACTCAGATAATTCTTGTACAAGTCCTTTCTCCTTTCTATTAAACATAAAGCTTTTTCACTAATATTCTTAGCTGCAGTTCTAGCTTTCATCCCTAATACACCTTCAGCAACTTCACAAATTATTTTTTCTAAAATTATTCCAACCATCTTCCACATTATCAAATTTTAAACTCTAAAGTTTAGTATTCAACTGTTCCTGGAAAGTTTCTAGCAAATTCTTATCCTGGAGTCTACCAACATCATCACTTCCCGGGAGATAGTTACCCTTTCGATATTTCAGCTTTAAATTAACCCTTGACACTACTAGATAGGGATCTTTACTTTTAACATTAATAACAACACTCCTATATACGCTAGTATCCTGTATTGATTCTGGCAGTCTTTGGGTTACTATAAAATAATCAATAATGTTTGCTGTCTTACCATCACGTGAATACCATGTTAGCTTATGAGCCATTTTATGTCCAAACGCTGTGTTGGTTATAACTCGATTGTTATACCTACAAAATTGCAAAATTCTGTATCCATTACTGTTTTCTTTTCCTATACCAAATTTACCTAGGCTAGGATACCATCTATCCCTGTTTCTACCAACCCGGGCATTAATATCTCCCAGTAATAACATCATATTTCTACCTGGGACCCTGTCTATTTGCTCCTGTTTCTGTAAGTAAAATTCATCTGAGTCGCTAGTATCTCCGTCAGTCGGTTCTACGGGGGCATATACTACTATAACTGATACCCTGAACTTTTTAGTCATAAAATGATCAATTAGTATTCTATTATTAATACCTTCACAGCCTAAACAAAACTTAACAGCTTCCTTATTCATCATGAGTCCGACTCCCTGGCTATGTACCCCATCCTTCGTGCCTGAGTAAACGAATTCTATATAACCTAGTTTCAGGCCTCCTACCTCTGTGATATGAGTTTCTGAAATTCCTAAAAAGTCCAGTTCGAATCGTCTGAATTCGTCAGTCAAAATGTCGATACGATAGTTATTTTTCAATGTTATAACATTCGAAGTTCCAATTTTCATGTTCTTTAAATCATTGAAGTTATTTTCGCCTCAGGAAAAGCAATGATCCTGGATATCAGTGCAGGATGGGGATCACATATCTTCTCAAGTCTACGCCGAAGTGCTTAAGCCAGCTTAGAACCGGACATCAAGAAGTCCCTGGGACCTCCATGAATGGAGGCTTTGTGCAATCCTGGGACCATCTTGGTCACAACATGGCTTTTGGCACTTGGCGATTTTCTTCTATCAACAAAAATTGGAAATCCTGCACAGACAGTCTCAAGCCTATTACCTCCGACTCATTATATATTCATGTCTACAAATATTATGCTACTACGGGGAGGCAGCCCATAATAGATAAATTGGCTAGGAAGATGTTTTTCAGTCCGAAGACGCCCTTCAAAACATACCAAGCCCAGAAGAATTATCCTTTAGTCAGAATCCAGTGCAAATGCTGTGTCGTTTACTAGGCTATAATTTCCTCGAGGGGTGCCACTCCTCAAGCGGGAATAGAGTTGACCGCAAGGTCCCCAGTCTTGCAGGCACCCCGAAAAGGTCGAGGCAGCCCTTTGCAGAGGCCATTGTCCATAGATCTGGATCTTACGGCCTGCTGCAGTTGTCCATAGATCTGGATCTTACACCCTGCTGCAGTTGTCCTCCTATAGAGGATCCTCCCGCGATGGTGTTCTGCATCACCATGCAATTTAACCCATTTCTGGGAGAAGGTTTGTAACTCATGGGACTTGTGGAAAAACCAGTGGGCCCTTTTGAGTGTACGTTTGAGGGACCTTTTTCCTCCTCCGCCTGTATGCATGACCCCAGGCAAGGATGCCCCAGTTTCTATTATGGACCCCCAGGGACAAAGTCCCCCCTTGGTCTGTACCCTACACGCTGAATGGCCTGGGAGACGCCAGGAACATAAAAATAAAATTAATTAAAAATGTTATATTTCCTTTAAAAATGGAAATTGTATAGTCTTCTGTATGACTTTTTAAACATCAAATTATTATAGAGAAGTATGAACAAAGTTATACAGAAGACTTTCTGGTTTTCTTATTTAATATAACTCAACATTAGCTTGTAAAACTAATGTCTAGCCAAATTTATTGATTTACTTCAACATTAGCTTGTACAACTAACATAAAGCTACTCTGTAACCTTATTTATTGTTTTACTTCAACATTAGTCTGTAAAACTAATGTAAAATTAAGATCTGGCCTAATTTATTGATTCACTTCAACATTAGCTTGCAAAACTAATGTAAAGCTATTCTCTAGCCTAATTTATTGATTTACTTCAACATTAGCTTGTAAAACTGATGTAAAAATCTAATTTAAAAATACTGTTTAGCCTAATTTATTCATTCAATTCAACAATAGCTTAAAAAACTGATAATAAAACTAATGTAAAACTAATGTCTAGCCTAATTTATTGATTTACTTCAACATTAGCTTGTAAAACTAATGTCTAGCCTGATTTATTTGATTTACTTCAACAGTAGCTTGTAAAACAAATGTAAAACTAATGTCTAGCCTAATTTATAGTTTACACAAATTAGCCTACCGCTGAAACTGGGAGGATATGTATATTGCTACCACTTACTAGCCTACTAATCAGTTTACACAAATTAGCCTACCACTGAAACTGGGAGGATATGAGTATTGCTACCACTGATTAGCCTACTAATCAGTTTACACAAATTAGGCTACCACTGAAACCGCAAGGATATTTATATTGCTACCACTGATTAGCCTACTAATCAGTTTACACAAATTACCCAACCACTGAAACTGGGAGGATATGTATAATGCTACCACTGATTAGCCTACTAATCAGTTTACAGAAATTAGCCTACCACTGAAACTGGGAGGATGTGTATATTGCTAATACTGATTAGCCTACTAATCAGTTTACACAAATTAGCCTACCACTGAAACTGAGAGGATATATATATTGCTACCACTGATTAGCCTACTAATCAGTTTACACAAATTATCCTACCAATGAAACTGGGAGGATATTTATATTGCTACCACTGATTAGCCTACTAATCAGTTTACAATCAGTTTACTCCTAAAAGTAGAGTTAGATCAAAAAAAGAAGTACACTCTTAGAACCGCCTTTTCAAAAACCCCTATATAGAAATTTTACCGTCTCTTGGCTTGAACAAATGTGTATTGGTTATGATTTTTATGAATTCATCGGGACTTCTATGTATTAGCATGATTTATTTTTTTTTTTTTGTTTTTTTTTTTATTTTATTTTTTTTTTATATACCAGGGCACTTCATATCGAAGGAGAGGTCTTAGGAACTTTGAAAAGGGCTCATTCGATTGAAAATAGAAAGGGCTAATGTCTTTTTTAATAGTCAAAAGTGATTGGAGGGCTACTACTCCCCTCCCACGCCCTCCCTCCCATTTGTCCATTATGTTTAAAAACTAAATGTTGCCTTTAGATTAAATCAAAACGCACTGTTTTAATGCTAATCCCCAATAAGGCATCTCAGCAGTATTCCAAGACCAACATGAGGGTATTATATTCAAACTTTCGAGGCTACTTCTGCTCTTAAAATTTAACCAAATCAAAATAGCGTAAGTGTATCCAAGCTATCGAAGAAAGTAAACAGATTTTGTTGCGAATGGTATCAAGTTTTCTATTTCAGGTCAACTAGACGAGGTATGAAATTAAATTAAACACTGCTGTTTGTGTCCAAATTTTTAAAAGGGTGTATGTTGTTAAAAATTGCTGAAAATTTTTCTCCAGCATACAAATAGCAGGCCAAACTATAAAGTCTTAAAAAACGAAAAGATTTAAAGAATTATTTTCTTTTTCCCTGAAAAGATGATGTCTATATAAAACGAACAGAAATTAATTTACACAGCTTTTTCAACAAAACAAGCTTTTCAAAGAAAATTCAAGAACTATATTAAACCAGGAATTAGCAGAAATCTAGTCAAAATCATCGACCAAGCGTGAAATTACCACAAATCACTTTAGAAAAGAATATTACGAAGAGAACGCATAGAAAATGCAATAAATAATTGATCTATGCTAGAAACAAGCAAAAAGCCCATTGAATAGGGCTCAAAGTTCGCTTACCATTGCATTACCAGAACATGGCATGCATTTTTCTGAAAAAAATATAAATGAATGTGCATTGTCAGTTGAACGCACACATAGGCTGATATTTAATAATCAGAATGTTAATATTATTTGATTTATTAAAATTAAAAAGTAAAAACATTTATATTTTTTCAGTAAAGTGCAAATTATGTTCTGGCCTTGGGAAAGCATAGGGGTTTTGAGCCCTACTCATGTTAATTTCTGCTCTTTTTTAGTTTGACTCGGTTATTTATTGTAAATAATTATGAAAAACTTTCTGAAAAATAAGTTTTTCAAAGAAAGTAAAGGCCATTTTAAACTTAAGCTCAGCAGATACAAATACCTTTTAAAATTCAAACTAAAAACGACCAGAAATTACTATTAAAGAATAAATGAAACCCAAAACGAACAGAAATTAAATAAGCAATCATAGCATAAACATATAACAAGTAATAATATAAATGAACAAATACATCTTAAAGCGAGTAATGCTTAGATTAAATATGAATATCAAGCTTAAAATGAAAAAAAAAAAAAATTCCTATTGAAGTATAAATAAAACTTAAAACGAACAGAAATTAAATAAACAATCAATGCAAACAAACATACAATAGATATTAATGTAAATGAATAAATAAATCTTAAAACGAGTAAAACTGAAATTGAATATGCAAATCAAGCTTCAAACGAACAAAAATCACCACAAACAAGAGTTTGGGTATGACCTCCTTCTCTCACTGTAAAACTCTAAAACCTACTGCGTCATTGGCGCTTTACTGAAAACTATATGCGTCTTGTACAGTACTGGGAAGTATAAACAACATCAAATTCAATATTTGATGAATAATGATATTAATTGTTGAAAGATCCATAATTGTTGAATATCCATGATTTATTTTACTGTAATTGTATTTTTATTTTCAATACTGTAAGAACTGGAAAAGAAAATAATTGTAATGTTATCCGTTTTCAGTTAAGCGCCAATGACGCAGTAGGCTTTTGGTTTTTATTTACAGTTAGGAAAGGAGGCAGTATCCAAACACTTGTTCTCTAGGGAGTTTATATTCGTCGTTAACAACTTTAAAAAGAGCTAATAAATTAAACTGAATATTTTATGTATAATGATATTAATTGCTGAAAGCTCACCAGTTCAAAAATTTTACTATAATTTTAATGTTTATTTTCAATATTAAGTACAAAAGAAAACATTTGTCATAAAATTGGTTTTCAGTAAAGCGCCAATGACGCAGTAGGTTTTAGGCTTTTACAGTGAGAGAAGGAGGTCATACCCAAACTCTTGTTTGTAGTTATTTTTATTCGATTCAAACTTGATTTGCATGTTCAATTTAAGTTTCGCTCGTTTTAAGATTTATTTATTAGTTTACATTAATATCTATTGTATGTTTGTTTGCATTGATTGTTTATTCAATTTCTTTTCGTTTAAGTTTCATTTTTACTTCAATAGGAAAATACTCTTTTCATTTTAAGCTTGATATTCATATTCAATCTAAGCATTACTCGCTTTAAGATCTATATATTCATTTATACTATTACTTGTTGTATGTTTTTGCTACGATTGCTTAATTAATTTCTGTTCGTTTTGGGTTTCAATTATTCTTTAATAGTAATTTCTGGTCGTTTTGAGTTTGAATTTTAAAAGGTATTTGTATCTGCTGAGCTTAAGTGTAAAATGGCCTTTACTTTTCTTTGAAAAACTTATTTTTCGGAAAGTTTTTTTTGATTAATTTTTGTTCCTTTTTGATTGCAAAAAATTACAAGTTTTTAAAATTCCTTATTTCAAAATCAAACTTAAAAAAAATCAAATATTCATCCAATTATCAAAACTGATATCAAAGTAATAATATCAAAATGAACAGATAGGTTTGGGTCAACCTTGGAGTTTTAATTACCTGATTTTTGAACTATTTTTAACAAAATTACTATCTCAAAAATTTCATCGGATGAGCTAGGGAAAAAAGGGCGTGGGGGACTAAATTAAGCTTTAGTCTCTTTTGACTCTTTAAAAGTGAACTAGAACTTTCTATTTTTAATCAAATGAGCCCTCTCTGAAGTTTATACGAGTATCCCTTATATAAGAACCTTATATGTCCCCAGAGTATAACTTACAACGCCTATCCCTGGGCCCGGGGGGGTTGTGTCGACCCTGGAGTTTTAATATCTGATGATTGAACTATTTTTAACAAAATGGTCACCTGAAATTTTTATCGGATGGGTTTATCCATCCGATACGCCCAAATGCGTTGAGGACGGGAGGCGCTAGTTGCCCTCTGATCTTTTTCACTCTGAGAAAATGAACTACAACTTTTAATTTCGATTCAAATGAACCCTCTCTGAATTTTATACAAGCATACCTTCCATAAAAACTATATATGCCCCAAGAGCAATACTTACAACGCCTTCCTCGGCCCTGGGGGGGGGTTTGACACAGGAGTTTTCTTATCTGATCTTTGAACTGCCATAGGCAGCGCGCTAGCGCTGCCTAAGTAAAGAACGATGTGGGCACAATGTGATTTTTTTGTTGTTTTTTTTCTCCATACCCGGGCACTTCGTATCGAAGGAGTTGTCGTAGAAATTTCGAAAAGGGCTCATTCTATTGCAAATTGGAGTGGCTAGTGCCCTTTTTAATAGTCGAAAGTGATGGGTGGGAAACTTGCCCCCCCCCCACGCCCATCATTCCCCCAAACACATCCAATCAAAATTTTGAGATAGGCATTTTCTTCAGCGTAGTTGATTTCCTGATAGAAAATATCTTTTTGAGGAGGACACTCCCTCCTCTTAAGCCCTGGGGGCATATAATGTTTTTGAGATAGGCATTTTCTTCAGCGTAGTTGATTTCCTGATAGAAAATATCTTTTTGAGGAGGACACTCCCTCCTCTTAAGCCCTGGGGGCATATAATGTTTTTATAGACGGCGTTGTCGTAGAAACTTCAAAAAAGGCTCATTCGATGGAAAATTCAAACGGCTAGTGCCCCTTTTAATAGTCGAAAGTGATTGGAGGGCAACTAGCCCCCCCCCCCGCCCATCTTTCTCCCAAACACATCCAATCAAGATTTTGAGATATACGTTTCGATCAGATTAGTTGATTTCCATATTGAAAATATGTTTTTCAGGAGCACACTCCCCCATAACCTTCGGGGCAAGGGTTGTAAGTTACCCCCCGGGGGCAGACAAGGTTTTTATAGAAGGTGTTGTTGTAGAAACTTCTAAAAAGGCTCATTCGATTGGAAATTCAAAGGGCTAGTGCCCCTTTTAATATTCGCAAGTTCTTGTAGGGCAACTAGCCCCCCCCCAGTCCCATGATTCCCCCAAACACCTCCAATCAAATTTTCTGTGGAAGCATTTTATTCAGCATAGTTTTTTTCCAGACACAAAGTGTGCTTTTGAGGAGGACACCTCTCCACAACCCTCGGGGCAAGTTTTGTAAGCTATGCCCTGGGGGCATATAAGATTTTTATAGAAGGCGTTGTCTTAGAAACTTCAAAAAAGGCTTATGCGATTGGAAATTCAAAGGGCTAGTGCCCTTTTTGAGAGCTGAGAGTGAATGGACGGCAACTAACCCCCCCTCTCACGCCCCCCTTTTTCCTCAACACACCCGATCAAAATTTTGAGATAACCAGTTGGTTCAACATAGTTTAAAGTTCTGGAAATTAGGTTTTTGAGGATGACACCCCCCTCACAACCCTAAGGACAAGGATTGTAAATTATGCCCTGGGCGCATATACAGTTTTTATAGAAAGCGTTGTCGTAGAAACTTCAAAAAGGGTTCATTCTATTAGAAATTGAAATGGCTTGTGCCCTTTTTAATAGTCGAAAGTAACTGGAAGTAACACACCCTCCAGCCCCCCATTTCCCCAAACACATCCAATCAAAATTTTGAAATAGCCATTTTGTTCCTCGCAGTTAAAGTTCTGGAAATTATACCTTTGAGGAGGACACCCCCCTCACAGTCTTCAGTGCAAGGGTTTTAAGTTATGCCCTGGGGGCATATAAGTTTTAATTGAAATCTTTATCGTAGAAACTTGAAAAAGGGCTCATTCGATTGGAATATCAAAGGTCTAGTGCCCTTTTTAATAGTCGAAAGTGATTTGACGGCAACTAGCCCCCCTCTCTCGCCCACCTTTTCCTCAAACACATCCAATCAAAATTTTTAGATAGCCATTTTGTTCATTGTTGTGGATTTCCAGATAGGACTTATGTTTTTGAGGAGGACACTCCCCTACAGCCCTCAGGGCATGGGTGTTAAGTTATGCCCTGGAGGCATATAGGGTTTTTTTCTGAACGCATCGTCGTAGAAACTTCATAAAGGGCTCATTCGATTGGAAATTAAAATGGCTAGTGCCCTTTTTAACGGTCAAAAGTGATTGGAAGGCACCTAACATCCCTTCTTCGTCTACCATGTTCCCGAACATATCCCCTCAAAATTTTGAAATAGAAATTTTGTTCCACGCAGTTAAAGTTCAGGAAATTATACCTTAGAGCAGGACACTCCCCCACAGTTTTCAGGGCAAGGGTTATAAGTTATGCCCTGGGGGTATATAAGGTTTTTATTGAAATGTTTGTCGTAGAAATCTAAAAGGGACTCATTCGATTGGGTATTGAAAGGGCTAGTGTCCTTTTCAATAGTCGACAGCGATAGGAAGGCAACTAACCCCCTTCTCACGCTCATCTTTTCCCCAAACTCATCCAATCAAAGTCTTTAAATAGCCATTTTGTTTAACGCAATTGAAAGTCTTGGATATTAGGTCATTAAGGATGACGACCCTTCCCCCCCCCCCACAACCCTCAGGGCAAGAGTTTTAAGTTATGCCCTGGGAGTATTTAAGGTTTTTATTGAAAGCAATGTTGTAAAAACATCCAAAAGGGCTCATTCAATTGAAAATTGAAAGGGCTATTGCCGTTTTAATAGTCAAAAGTGATTGAAGGGCAACTAACCCCACTCTCACGCCCACCATTTTCCCAGACACATCCAATCAAAATATTGATAAATCCATTTTATTCAACGTATTTAAAAATTCTGGAAATTAGGTCTTTTAGTATGATAGCCCCATCAGAGACCTCAGTGCAAGGGTTGTAAGTTATACACTGGGGTCATATAAGGTTTATACAGAAAGTTTTTGTAGAAATTTCAAAAAGGAATTATCTGATTGGAAATTGAAATTGCCCTATTTAATAGTCGAAAGTGAGGGGAGAGTTATTAACCTCCCTTTTACGCCCTCCATTTCCTAAAACACATTTAATCAAAGTTTTGAGACAGCCATTTTGTTCAACGTAGTTGAAAGTTCTACAAATAATGTGTTTAAGGATAAAAAAGCCCCCAAATCTCCCAGGGCGAAGATTGTAAGTCAAACCCAAGATGCAGTCTCAGTGTTTAATGAGCGATCTATAGTAAAAATTTTAAGAAGTACTCAGCACATCGGAATTCGATGGGAAGAGTTTTAGTTTTAAAAGGTGGAAGTTATTAGCCGACCAAAAACCCCCCCTGCTTTGCACCCATTCCCCCAACCAACCCCAGTCATCTAATTCAGATAGTTATGATTTTCAACGTTGCAAAAAGTTCTGAAAACCAGGTCGGTGAGGATGACAACCCCCCCCCCCCCAGCCCTCAGGGCGGGGGTTGTTAGTTATTCCCTGGGGGCATATAAGGTTTTTATTGAAAGCGTTGTGGTAGAAACTTCAAAAACGCTCATTTAATTGGAATTTGAAAGGGCTAGTACCTTTTTTAATTGTTGAAAGTGATTGGAGAAAGACTAACGCCCCTCTCACGCCCACCATTTTCCCAGACACATTCAATCAAAATTTTGAGATTGCCATTTTGTTTAACGTAGTTGAAATTTCTGGAAATTAGGTCTTAGAGGATGACAACCACCCTCAGAGCCCTTAGGGTAAGAGTTGTAATTTATGCCCTGGGGGCATATACGGTGTTTATAGAAAGTGTTGTCGTAGAAACTCAAAAAGGGATCATTCAATTGGAAATCGAAAGGCTTAGTGCCCGTTTTAATAGTCGGAAGTGATTGGAAGACTTGACATTTTTATAATAAAGATCGATGTGGGTATAAAGTATTATTTTTTTGTTGTTGTTGTTTTTTGACCAGGGCACTTTGTATAGAAGGAGTTGTCGTAGAGAGTTCGAAAAGGGCTCATTCGATTGAAAATAGAAAGGGTTGATGCCCTTTTTAATAGTCGAAAGTGATTGGAGGAAAACTAACCCCCCTCCCACGCCCACCATCCCATTTGACTTTATGTTTTAAAAGTACAAGTTGCCTTAAGATTAAATCAAAATGCACTGTGTTAATGCTAATTCCCAATAAGGCATCTCAGCAGTATCTCAAGAACGACTGAGGGTTTTATGTTCAAACTTTTGGGGCTGCTTCTGCTCTTAAGATTTAACTAAATCAAAATAGCGTAAGTGCATCCAAGCTATCAAAGAAAGTAAACAGATTTTTTTTGCGAATGGTATCAAGTTTTCCATTTCAGGTCAACTAGAGGAGGTATAAAACTAAATTAAACACTTCTACTTGTGTCCAGATTTTTAAGAGGGTGTATGCTGTTAAAAATTGCTGAAAATTTTTCTCCAGCATACAAATAGCAGGCCAACTATAAATCTTTAAAAAAAACAAAAGATTTAATGTATTATTTTTTTTTTCTCTGAAAAGACTATGTCAATATAAAACGAACAGAAAGTAATTAAAAAAATTTTTTCAATAAAATAAGTTTTTCAAAGAAAAGTAAAGAACTCTATTAAACAAAAATGAGCAAAAATAAAATCAAATATTCTACCAAGCGTGAAACTACCACAAATCAGCATCGATAAATAAATGAAACCCAAAACGAACAGAAATTACAATAAATAACCAAGTCAAACTCAAAACGAGCAGAAATTAACATAAGTTGGGCTCAAAACCCCTATGCCTTCCCAAGGCCTGATCATAATTTGCACTTTACTGAAAAAAATACAAATGAATGTGCATTGTCAGTTTAATATACATATACTGATATTTAGTAATCAAAATATTAATATTATTTGATTTATTAAAGTTATAAAAGGAAAAACATTTATATTTTTTTTCAGTAAAGTGCAAATCTCACAACTCTATTTTTTGTTAAACAATAAAAAACTTAAAAAATTAAATTACAACACAGCTCAACAGATACAAATACCTTTTAAAATTCAAACTCAAAACGACCAGAAATTTCTATCAAAGAATAAATGCAATCCAAAACGATCAGAAATTAAATAAACAATCATAGCAAAAACATACAACAAGTAATAATATCAATTAATAAATAGATCTTAAAGCGAGTAATGCTTGGATTGAATATGAAAATCAAGCTTAAAACGAAAAAAATTATTTTCCTATTGAAGTATAAATGAAACTTAAAACGAACAGAAATTAAATAAACAATCAATGCGAACAAACATACAATATATATTATTGTAAATGAATAAATAAATCTTAAAACGAGCGAAACTTAAATTGAACAGGCAAATCAAGTTTGAATCGAATAAAAATAACTACAAACAAGAGTTTGGGTATCGCTTCACTGCAGAAGCCTAAAACCTACTGCGTCATTGGCGCTTTACTGAAAACAAATTATATTACAGATGTTTTCTTTTGTATTTAATATTGAAAATAAATGTAAAAATTACAGTAAAGTTTTTAACTGATGAGCTTTCATCAACTAATATTATTATACATAAAATATTCAGTTTAATTTATTAGTTCTTTTAAAGATGGGTCAAGACAAATTTAGTTTCTCTACAAACAAAATTCGGATACTGCCCCCTTATTTAACTGCAAAAACCTAAGGCCTTCTGCGTCATTGGCGCTTCACTGAAAACGAATTACTCGTATATTACAAATTTATTATTTTCCAGTTTTTACAGCATTGAAAATGAAAACAAAACTTACAGTGAAAAAAAATCTTGAACTGATGGATCTTTCAATAATTAATATCATTATATATCTAATATTCAATTTGATTTTGTTTATACTCTTCAAGACGGTTCAAGACTCATATAGTTTTCAGTAAGGCGCCAATGACGCAGTAGGTTTTAGGCTTCTGCAGTGAGGCGATACCCAAACTCTTGTTTGTAGTTATTTTTATTCGATTCAAACTTGATTTGCATGTTCAATTTAAGTTTCACTCGTTTTAAAATTTATTTATTTATTTACATTAATATATACTGTATGTTTGTTCGCATTGATTGTTTATTTAATTTATTTGCGTTTTAAGTTTCATTTATACTTTAATAGCAAAATATTTTGTTTCGTTTTAAGTTTGATATTCACATTCAACCTAATCATTCCTTGCTTTAATATCTATTTATAAAATTATATTATTACTTGTTGTATGTTTTTTTGCTATGATTGTTTATTTAATTTCTGTTAGTTTTGGCTTTCATTTATTCTTTAATAGTAATTTCTGGTCGTATTGAGTTTGAATTTTATAAGGTATTTGTATCTGCTGAGCTTAAGTTTAAAATGGCCTTTACTTTTCTTTGAAAAACGTATTTTTCGGAAAGTTTTTTTAAATTAATTTTTGTTCGTTTTTGATTGCAAAAAGTTTCAAGTTTTTATGGCAGGGGGGGGGGGAGTGCTTACTGTCCGATTAT
The DNA here is from genome assembly GCF_049724085.1 of Artemia sp. Qi Xiang Cuo. Taxonomy (NCBI): domain Eukaryota; kingdom Metazoa; phylum Arthropoda; class Branchiopoda; order Anostraca; family Artemiidae; genus Artemia; species Artemia sp. Qi Xiang Cuo. The sequence goes on from NC_142809.1 coordinate 34,780,318, forward strand.
TCTTTACTTTAAAAAACGGATCTAGAACTTTCAATTTAAATCGAATGAGGCTTTATAAATAATAAAACATTGGAGCCGTATGACCTTTACTATAGGCAACGCTACAGCGTTGCCTGTGATTTCTGTTCGTTTTGGGTTTCATTTATTTATCGATGTTGATTTGTGGTAATTTCACACTTGGTAGATTATTTGATTTTATTTCGGCTCATTTTTGGTTTAATGAAGTTCTTTACTATTCATTGAAAAACTTATTTTGTGGAAAAAGTTTTTTTTAATTAATTCATGTAAAAGTTTTTTTTCTAGGGATGAATACCATTCTTAAAGCATTGTTTTGCGAATATTAAAATTGAACGTAAGAAAGGGGAGTTAAAGGAGGAAGTAGTACACCTTGTTCACCTATAAGAGAGCATTGGGTTAAACAGCTCATGGTAACAAACTGTAAGTAAAGAGCAACTCTTGTCAATAGAAACCAAAACTCTAGAAAGTTTCAATTTCAACATATGCAACAACAAGACGTATTATTCATGTTGATTCTGAATATGCCAGATGTGTTAATATTAATGTTATTCGTTGAAAGCTATTAGCATTTGAAAATTTTGCATAATTTCAGAAATAGAAATTAAGCTCCCCCAAAAAGGGATGCCATCTTGACGGAAACTGCAATGAAATTCAACTTGTAGCTCTTTTTGTCAAAGAAATACTGTGCAAAACTTAAATTACTATTTAAAGAGTTGGGTTTGAGAGGTGGTAGCTCTTCTTGTATTTAGGATAACCCTGGGTATTCGATGGAAAACAAACAGAAATTAAATCAGAATACGTTTTTCAAATGAAAGTTAATAGTGGCGTGAAAATTTGAAACAAAAAGAAATTATTTCGTATATGAGGGAGGCTGCCTCCTCCTGAACCCCCGCTCTTTCCGCTAAGTTTGATTCTTTGTCCCAATTCTTTGACTTCATTTCTCAATTAACGACTGCCTAAAAATACCACTGATACAAAATAAAAAGTATTTTTAAACTGCTATAAAATTTTAGAGTAAAGAGCAGGGGTTTCAGGAGGGGGAGACTCACCCCCTTATACGCGGAATAGTTTCTGTTCATTTTAATTTTTAATGTCGCTCTTTAATTTCATATAAGATAACTTTTTTTTATTTCATTGCATTATATAGTTCATGAATGTATAAGACCAAAATTTTGAAGTGGGATCTCAGTTTCCTTCTACCCCCCTTCCCTCGTTGTAAGGTCTACCCCCTTCCCTCGTTGTTGAAAATGTAATAGAAATAAGGGAATTTCTTTTAGCCTGAGGAGGATTTACCCTATTCGTCTGTTTTCCCTTGTAGGATTAAGCTTTTTAGTTCCCATTCTCCAAAATTGCTTTATGTTCTTGTATGATCCAGTTGACTGAAGAGTGAAATTTCGGTCAGTAGATCAAAGACAAATGTCACCAAACATTAATTGGACGTCTGTTAAAATTAGTTTGTTTGGCTTTAATCCCGACAGAAATTCCGTCCTCGTAATTAATGTTCGAAATGTGAATAACAATACTTGTATCGGCGCGCGCCAGGGAATTTCACTTGGCTCGGCAGTAGTTCGAATCTAGTAGTGAAATGTGTGGACTGTGATATAGCTTGGTTGTTAACTTAGTTTTTTTTTTATGCAATAGAGCCGGTATGTGTATATATATATATATATATATATATATATATATATATATATATATATATATATATATATATATATAGTAGTAGTAGTAGTAGATAGATAGATAGATAAGATAAGATAAGATAAGATAGATAGATAAGATAAAGATAGATATATATATATATATATATATATATATATATATATATATAAATATATATATATATATATATATATATATATATATATATATATATATATATATATATATATATATATATATATATATATATATATATATATATATATATATATATATATATATATATATATATATATATATATATATATATATATATATATATATATATATATATATATATATATATATATATATATATATATATATATATATATATATATATATATATATATATATATATATATATATATATATATATATATATTAGGTTAGGACATTGAGGGTTGGATATCTGAGGGTTTGTTAGGACACTGACCAAAAGAATAACATAAGTAACTAGGATCAAATATTCAAAGTAAAGTAGTTAGTTTTCAAGCACATGAGGAAGGGTGGATTTTTGAACTTAGTGAAAACACAAAAATGTTTCTTGTTTCCTTTTCGCAGGACTACGTCTTTTATCATTGACCACATGTAAAGCAATAGCAGAAACGTCAAGAATGTGCATAAAGATCTCTTTATGACCTTTGACAAAATTAAAGTCTTGTGTCTCTTGTCTAATATGTAGTAAAAGTAAAATACTTGCAAATATGCATTTCAGTCACCAAGTCGGCAGCGGAATGGGCATAGACTCCTTTCACTCCTTCATAATGGTCATCCGTACTATTTGTAGCCCTGTCTGTATTTGATGGTAACTGAGGATGAGCGATGCCATTTGTAGATACTCTCGTAGTCTTTTGTATTGGAGGTGGCACAACTTCGAAAAAAATAGTCAAATTATTTCGAAAACGAAAGAAATAGTTGGAATAATCGGAAAACAACAAGGTTTTAAGGGGAAAAGCAGGGTTTTAATGTCGTCAATGCGTAGCTTTCTTGGTCCACTACAATTGTTCTTTCGAATAAAAGGGCTTTTATTGACAAAAATAGTAAATTATTTTCTAATGACAGGTTGATAATCGAATACAAATCTTTAACTGAAAGGGATAGATATAAAGCTAAAAACATGTACAAATTATCTGCAGTGTGGTTCTGGCAATGTTTATTTTGCTTCTTCATCTTTTATATAAGCGGAGTAAGTTAGAGCACTTGGACAAAGAGACACCAACAGATGAGAGGGCCTGCCATCTCCCCCAAAATAGGTGTTGAGACACAACGCAGGACTGCATAAACGGTATTGAGTAAACCGTCGTTTTTGTATCAACAGTATCTAGATACAAACGCGCCACCATGTGTGTACAGACAAATGCGCCATCGTGCGGTAGTTTGGCCTTTTAAATTGGCAGGCCGTATGAATGACCGAATAAAAAGACGGTTTTTCGATAGTTCAATAACATTCTTGTGCTGTTCGAGCCATACTGTTGCTTCGCAGCACATAATGGCCGAGATTAGCTCTTTGCTATGGTGCGATTTCCTTTGTTGCAGGGAAAGTGCCCTATAGCTTTAAATTTCTGGTCGGATGAGCCTTTGGCCGATATTATATGTCCACTGGTTCGATGCAATTACCTATGGTGAGAAAAGCATCCTTGTCCAACTTGATTTATAATCATATACAAATTCTTTTTGTTTTTAGATTTATATGCTTGAAGTCTCCACTCAAAACAACAGATTTTCCAGAAAAAAAATATAAGGTAATAATCCCTCTTGTCCGTCCCTGTTTCAGTCAATTTGGCCTATAATATGCCAGTGGTAATACTGAAGGCGGTATGTGACAGAACATTACAGGAGCTCGGAAGAACCGAAAAATAAATGTCAGGGTTTTCGACGATCATTTTTTGTAAAACAGGAAAGGTTATGTAGCATCCAAGATACGTTGAAAAGGACTCTTGATATCAAAATTTTTAATATAAAAAAATCCCAGCAAGCGGAAAATCGTGACATAACCCCTTTTGAAAACAAAAGGAAAGTTTAAAATATGTTGTGAACGAAATAAGGTACGGAAAAAGTATCTGAATAATCAATCTAACATTTCAGTTTAAGAGGGTGGACCATAAACATCAGTTTTTTTTTAACATTTTACATAATGGCTTTTGATTTACTGCTATCGAATTGTAGTCTTAAAGATGGTGGAGTATCTTCTAACATTTATAAAAGAATATTTCCCATGACCCAAGTTCCACTTTTATGAAGTGGATCTTTCATTAAATTTTCCTTGTCCAGTGGCACAAAAATTGAAACTTCTCTTTTATTGGTTGATCTGTCACACGAAAGCTATTTCTAATTTGGCTCAAATGAATTCTTTAATAATTTCATTATTTTGTTCTTTAAAAGTAAATGCTTATTTATTTTCATATAATTTGAATATAATAAATACTTCATTTAATGGGACATAATTAATTGGATGCTCTTAGGTTAGAGAGCCGCTATGACTGCAAGGGCTTGATCAATTGAATGCTCGTAAATGATATCAACACCATTTAAATTCCGGATTGAACCTGAAATTTCTTTTGTGTCAGTTATCAACATCTGAATTATAGATCAGTTCTCTGATCCGGTGACAATTCCTGTGAGTATTGCCAGCTTGGAAAATGCTTTTTAATTGTTTGGTTCGAAATAACGCCTGGGTTTTTCTCCATTGTTTGCTCACGATTTCTAGGCAATTTGGAAAATCGTAAAAACTTGTATATCTTAAGAGTGGCAGAGGGTTGACAGTTTGAAGTGCTTTATTCTCCTGAATGCCGCTGAAAGACCTCCGTGAGGCGAACAGTTGGTTTTTGTCAACTAGAGAACGTATTTTTGACTTTTTCCTGCGTTCAAAGCTCAAAGACACCAGCATATATCGTTCAGAAACTTGCGTGTCCCTCGTGTTTATGCCGTGTCACGCATTTACGTGCTGTGATTATAGTTCGTATTATAGTGGTAGTAGTTCATGGCTTGATGATGATTTTTGTGACAAGGAATCACTATTCTTAAAGCTTATTGAGGCAGAGGATGCTATTCTGAGTCTACCTCCAAGACCGCCTCGGAGGTTTAGCCTACCAGTTCCCGAAAGATCTAAGAAGAGGTAACGAAATACTTTTAAATTATCAAGGAACTTTTACAATTTCAAATTTAGTTATTATTATTTCTCTTTCGTGTTTATTTGTTTGGCAATTACATTTAAAAGGGCTTAAAAGAAAGGGGGCTGCTAAACTAGTTTCACGTAATTATTCAAGCCAATAAAGATATATACGAAAGCTTTTATGTGATTGATTAAAAGAAGACATTTTCCAAAAAAAAAAAAAAAATCGAAGAAAAACAAAGAGCTATATTAAAACCCAAAACGAGGAGATATGGTTTCATTTAACAAGTGACACTTAAAACGAACAGAAAATATCACAAATAAATAAACAAGACCTAATATGAATAATTACATCAAACTTAAAAATAAAAGATACCGTACTGCTATAGATGATTAGATGAATCCTAAAACAAACAGAAATTTGAGATCAAAAATGAGGTCAAACTTAAAGCAACCAGGAATTATAACAAATAAGAGCGGGGCTATTGCCCCCTTTCACTTCTAAAAGCCAAAGTGTTATTTGCGCTTTGCTGAAAACGATGTGTATTTCAAGCGGTGTGTTTTTTACTTGGTGCATCATCAACAATAACATGGAGGCGTACAAATAAAAACTAGCACATGTAAGGTTTGAACTACCCCAAAGAGAGAGAGCTTTTATAAAAAAGAAATCCTGTCTCAATTACATATTATTTAATAAATGATACATTATCGGCAAAAAAGAAAGTTTTGTATAAAGTTTTGTATATCGTTGATTGCCTCATTATAATAATAATCGGCAACAGTTACGTAATGGAACCAACTTTTCTGCCTTGGAATGGCAGTCTATGAGATCACCGACCCTATACCTTGAAAAAATAAAATAAATCATAGCTCACTAACCCGGAATTAATCTAATACATTTCAATACCATGCTGATTTATTTCTAGCTTTAGCCCCCCTTTCTCACATTATCACCCTTGTTACATTACTTTCATATTTAGATGTGGCCAAGGAAACAATTTATATATGAAATTTTAAGTACTGTAGTGGACTTGCTTTATCGAAAAATCAACTTTCGTGTCATTATTCCCTGCAAAAGTAAATTATTGTAGCAGCTTTAAAAACTGGTAGTAATTAGAAATACAATGCTGACAGTTATTAGGAAATAGGAAGGAGGAGGCATCCAAACTTATCAATTAATGGAACTGATCTTGTTGCCCTCCACAAAATTTCATGAATTTTACGATTGTTTTATTTAATTCTCCTGTCCTTGCCGCACTCCCCCCCCCGTTACCCCTCTTCCTACATGCCTGATCCTTCGGGTCACTGAGTGGACCTACTTTTGACTCTTGGTCTTTTATCTTAATCTTCCTGATTGGTAATGGAGGTGAAGATTTGATTCCTGTCAAAACATTTGTTCAAAATGGGTTGTCACGACAGAGCAATCAGGTTTGAAATGATTGAGAAGTGTGGTTTTGTTTATTGTAATTAACTATTGTTATTTTTATTTTAGTTGACCCTAAGGTTATGACCGAATTGTGGGAAAGGTAATGAGGAATGCTTTTCTCCACGGTCCCTTTGGTGTGTGTGTGTGTGTTTTTTTTTTCTGTAAATTGAAAATAGCAATAATGGTGCCTCCTCATTTACCTGAACCGAGTTTCTTTTTTTTTTGAAAGAATTCACATGCTACAGGTTAAAGCCCATTCAAAGTGATATTTTACTAATACTGACATTCAGCTAGCGCTAGTTTTAGCCAATCAGAATTTTTCCAAAAAAGTTTCTGGTTTGGCATCAGTCAGTCAGAAAATTCCATGAAATACATGAGTGGCTCAAATTAGCGCTAGCTGAATCTTATTTGTAGTAAAATCTCATTGTGAATGAGCCCCTTACCTATCTTGGTCAACTAAGCCAAGAGCCCTTTATCTGACTTCGGTAAAAAGTGATTTTTGCTACAGACAAATAAAAGTAGCCTTTGTCTTTCTTATGTACCAAAGAAGGTATTTTTATTTTCAATAAATGTACCTGATTTGTCCGATACTTTTCAATTCGCGACTGTAGCGAAAGCTTCCGAGAGAGAGCGGAGGGGGGGGGTCATAAATTAAAAAAATCCGCTGTGAAAAGTTTGCTCTGGCTTAGTGAATGCATAGGTTTGAAGCAGGCGAATCTAGTGATCCAAGTATCTTACAGTCAGCAGTTTGCACTGAAAGGACAAATTGTACTGTCTTCTCAGTAGAAATCACAGCTGTAGGCTTGTTGCAAAGTTCATATAAAATTAAAAAAAAGTAAGAAATAAAAATCTTTCTGTGAAAATTTACCTGTTTGTGTTTCAACTCCTCACCCTATTGCTTTGAGATGTTTATCTGTGACTGGTGATTTAACCACGGGTATAAGGGTAGTAAGTACACTGCTTGTCTCTTTTAAACTTTGTAATATCTAACAACTTGCCTTAAAAAGGAAGCTGTTATTTGTTTTATCAGAAAGTGAAGACTTGGGGGTGATATATCAATAGATTAATTGTTCACTCTGTCATAAAGGTACACGAAAGCAATTTGCAAGAGCAGTGCATGGTGGCATGGAAAATTCACAAATTTAATTTTTAACTAATATTATAGCTCTGGCTCGGTGAATGGGATAGGTCTGAAGCTAGTGAATCACTAGTGAATCTAGTGATCCAAGTATCTCATAGTCAGCATTTTGCACTGAAAGGACAAATTCTACTGTCATTTCAGTGCAAATTACGGCTGTAGGCTTGTTACAAAGTTCATTTTTGACAGGGGGCGTCAGCCTTAAGAGGAGTAACTTATTTCATTTTCGCAAAACATTTTAGGGTGTCAGAATTATTAATAATATTGTGCAATAAATTTGCATACTTTTGTATTTTCACAGTTTTCCAACGGTGGCAATATAGTTACGTTGACCCTACTCCGGCATTCATTATCTTGATAAGCGAAACCTATTAAGTTGGGTATTTAAAAACCCCAACACTGAAATTGGATGATATATGTAAAAAGGAATAGTTATTGGAAACTTCGTACAATTCTTAGGATCCGAAATTGAGGGAGGGGTAGATAACCAAAGCCCCCTCCCCCTATCATGTGTGCGTGCCTGCACTTCGGCATTTTAGTGCCGTTTTAACATTGTATTTTGAAATATACTTTATCCTTCTCTTTTTTTTGGTTGTTGCGTATATTGTGTATTTTTTTATCCCCCTTGTATCCCTTGCCAAGGAGCCTTTCGAGGGGAATAAGGGTATTATACTTCCATTTTGTATTTATTGGTGAATAAAAACTCTGAAAACTGAAAAAAAACCTGAAACGTCAAGTGTTTATATTTGGAAATCAAATCTCTTGAACGTGTTTTCGCATTATCGATATATTACAATTTCGATCTCCCAGAAAAGAATCTAAAAATTTTTGTCTAATGCTGCCATAAAAATCCACGCCCAGCAATAATCAGTATGACAAGGCTACTATTGATTACTACCTCTTATTCTTTTTCTTCTAAAAACCTTGATAAGGAAATGCCAAAGACTGACGAAGAATTTCTTTCTTTATTGTTGATTATATCTCGATGTTAACACCATGAAATTCGTAGGTTCCCTGGCCCGTATATTGTGTTTGCCGTTTTATATGGTTTCTCTGTGGGAATCTTTTCGTATGATCCAGTGAGCGAAAAGACCCCTGGGTTGATTTTTTCTCGGGTCGTCACTGCGGAAAAGAAACATCCTGTCGTTTTTTCCCTTTTAGCTGAACATCTTGATCAAGAGGATTAAGTAGCCGCAAGGATTTTCTGTATTTGAGATTTTCAAGTATCCAATAGTAAGGTGCAAAAGGTCAGGTTCTTTCCTTTTCACTTCAAAATTTTCAGTTTATTCTATCAGTTGGTACCGTGTCGTATTAATTACTACCTTGCAAAAATACAAGCAGTGACTCAATAGATAGTGTGGGTTTTCGACGATAAAAAATCCCATTCCAATCATTTTAATTGTGCGGGTGCTATTGACGAGTAAGCTTGTGATACTGTTAACATTGATTTGGGATGGAAAATCTTTGATGTGTGACGGATATCTTGTTTGTACCAGGAAAAAAGAGAATCAAAATGATGTGTTTTCGCAAGACGGAATCAGAACATGAGATGTTATCTCGCTCGGATTCTTTTATTTTTAAGTTGTCTCATGATGAATTATGTTTTATTTCCCCATTTTGTGAAATGAGGTACGTTTCTTTAATTTTTCTTGCTCGTCATGTATAAGGCTTTATTCTTCCAGAGGGATTACGCAGCCATTTTTTTTCCTCTTGACCTGCCCAAGCCCTTTCATCAGGTCTGGTATCTCTGCATCCATATGTTTTGTATCTATTGTTCGACCTATTACATAGCCAGTGGCGGACCCAGGGGGCGTGGGGGGCGCGCGCCCCCCTACCGTAGTCTAAAGTAGCGTAATTTACTAAATTTACGCAAGTTTGTGTTAATTAAACTTTCTCCTAACGCAAGTTTATCGTATCAACCTATTTGCCCCCCCCCGCCCCCTAAAAAAATTCTGGACCTGCCCTTGTACATAGTTTCTTTGCGTAATCTCCTAGATGAGGGGATTTTCACGGTCATGGAAAATAGTTGCATTTGGAGAATGAAACTTTCAGAAATCAACTCAAAACCTAAATTTTCATCCGGGAGGTTGTTTTTAAGCTCCTATTTTGAATCCTTCCTTATTTCTAGGATTAAACAATTGGGTACTTATGTATTATATTGACAACACTCAAGAAGTGAAGTTAGGTTATTCATAATGAAATATACCAAAATACGATGAAAATGTAATACTTTTGTAAACAAATTATGGAAACTACAACAGAGAATTCTGGAATGCAGGCCTTCCAGAACGCATTATTTTAAATACCTAACCTAATCTAAAAAACTACATATTATATATTTAACTAAAATATACCTGCATAGTAGTTTATCTCACTCAGGCTAAGCTAATTATCTTCGAGTGCACACAGAGAAACTGGTTTTATAGCAGATCAAGAACAACAGTGTGGTCGATATAATACGTAAGTACCAACAATTGCGTAGAAGACAAGTCGGTACTTGTCGGTTATTTGAAACACATTCAAGAATTACGCTTAGGTTACATCTGAGACAACCGATTTCATCGCTACAAAAACAAGTGATTGATGATACAATGCACTGGACTTAGACATAATGAATTGGACTTGTATAATTTGGGTTATATATTTGCACATTAGGGGGGGGGGGGGTAAGTTACGTTAGGTTGGGTTAGGTTTCCATAAATTTTTTTTCTAAAGTATTATCGTGTTATCATGTTTTGTTATTTTTTATTAGGATTAACCTAACTTCACTTTTTGGGTTTGTTTCCAATAACTGACAAGTCTATACAGTGGCGTCAATTCATGAAAATTTAGGCGGGGAGGGGGAATGAACTTTCAAAATCTTGAAGGTGGTAACTGTGTTGTTCTTTTCTTCGCTTTTTTAATAAAAATATCAAAAAATGTATTTTTCAAAATATAGGGAGGGATATCTGCCTTACCCTGTTCCTACCCTCTCTTGGTCGATGATCTCGGATCTATATAGTCTTAATGTTGAAAAACAATGTTTTTCCTTATTTTGAGTCAGTTTGTAATTGACTCTACATTTTGAAAATACAATTCCAATGCCTTGAGTAGCATTTTAAACCGTATTAGGACTTTTTTCCTAATTTTAGAGATATTTTCCCAAATTCTTTACAATTTTATACATCAGGGTTTAGCAAAGTTATGAGACTTAAAACAATTTCTCTGGGCCGGGTGAAAGTTTCAAAACGAAAAACTGTAACAAGGAAAAAACGATGATAATTCCAGCCAGTGAAAAAAAGAAGAAAGAATCGTATACAAATATTTCGGTCGAAACCTCTGCTCAACCATCCTCAGTGCCAAAATTCAAGCAATGAGTAAAAAATACAGTTTGAAAAATACATTATTTTGTGTACAGGATAAAATGAATTAGTTTGTCCCGTGGACAAAATAAAATAAGACAAACCTTAAAAACAAACATTAAAATTTTGTCTTTTGGACTTTCATAAGCCTATGTATTCTTCAGTTATTACTTCCAGTCTCGCGCCAAGGACGGTTGAGCAGAGGTTTCAACCGAAGTATTTGTATACTATTCTTCCTTTTTTTCACTGGCTGGAATTATCATCGTTTTTTCTTCTTTGTTTTTTTTCGTTTTGTCATGGTTTAGCCAATGTCGTTTCAGAAATTATTTCTCTGAAAATTCTATTTTTTTTAACACAAAATTTGTGCAAATCCATCATAGGTCAGTGCCCCTGGGAGGGAGAAGGAGCTCAGGTAGACACCACTGAAAGTTTCATTAACCTAATTAACAACTTTCTAAAAAAGAAAGAAGCTCTACCCCCACCCCCTTGTTACAATTTTCCTAATGAAGGAGGTGGAGCCGTTAAAAATAATTTTGATACCTTTAGACTCCGTCCTTTCACAGAGGATGGTACATACGGTGGCCGGGGTTTACACCCCCCAGAAAATACCCCCCCCCTGTAAATACCACCCCGTGAAAAATAATGCTTTCCAAATTTGAGAATTTAATTTGAGTTTTATTTTTTTAATTTCCGTAGGGGAAGGAATTTTGGTACTTGTGTATTACGTGCCCCTCACTCCGTTTCTGTTACCCCCTGGACCCCCCCCCCGCGGAAAATACCCCCCCCCCCTGGAAAATAAGGCTTTCCAAATTTGAGAATTTTATTTGGGTTTTATTTTTTTAATTTCCGTAAGGGGAAGGAATTTTGGTACTTGTGTATTATGCGCCACTCACTCAAGTTTACGCTGTGTAAAATTCGAGATCAAACCGTTTTGTTTTTTAGTTTCTTCGTTACTTTAGAAACAAATTTGGGCTATAGATTTGCACATTAGGGGGGGGGGGTAAAGTATAGCGGGTCTGAATGCAAAATGCATTTGGTTCAATTATTCTGCATATTAGATAGATAGAAAAATAAGTGTATTTTAAAGCCAAATATTCGGTCATGAACACAGTAAAATAACATAAATGAAAGGCATAAATAACATAAACTTTGATCAGCGGTAATCATAAAACACTTAAATGAAACACTGCATTAACCTAATAATAGTATTTAATACTTGGAAACACAGTCATTGAAAAAAAAAACATTTCACACTTAAAAAAATACTTAAATGAAACATACATTTGCTTTATACTGGATTTTTTTTTTTTTATAGTTAACAAAATTTCCAGATACCTCGCTATTCTTCTGTAATTTTTTAGTGGTCATATATCTAGAAAGAATTGTTTTCTGAATTCAAACTATTCAAATACTTTATCCCCATCCCTATGTGCAAATATATAGCCCAAATTATATAGTTCCCATATATTTTGTCACTTGTCTTTGTCTTGTCTCGCGCTAAGCTGAAAAAGACTAACGAAGAAACCGGTTTTGTTCTCGAGTTTTACACAGTGTAAACTTGAGTGAGTTGCCAATAATACACAAGTAACAAAAGTATTTCCCTCTGTCAAAATTAAAAAATTAAAACTCAAATAAAATTCTCAAATTGTTCGCCTATATTTTTTTTCTTCTTCATTTTTTTTTTAATTTGGCACCCGCTACTGCCAAAAACTGCAGAAGTTCATATGGAAGACTTTCCAACACAAATAGATTTTTTTTTTCAAGTTTTTAAGATACTTCTGGTGTGTGAATTCCTCTTTTTCCCGTTCCTTATCACTGTTTAACGAAACTAAAAACAAGAACTCAAATAAAAGTTTCAAATTTAGAAACCTTATTTTCCACAGGGGGGGGGGGGTCTTTTCCGCGAGGGTATTTCCCACGGAGGTGGTATATTCCGCGGGGGTTACTTTCCGTGGGAGGGTATTTTTCGTGGGGAGGGGAGGATATTTTCCGGGGGGTTAAACACACCCTCCTCATTCACTATATTCATTTATGTTATTTTATTGTGTTCATGGCCGTATATTTGGCTTTAAAATAAAATTATTTATCTATCCATCTAATATGCAAAATAATTGTACCAAACACATTTTGCATGCTGACCAGCTCTACTTTACCCCCCCCCCCCCTAATGTGTAAATCTATAGCCAAAATTTATTTCTAAAGAAACGAAGAAACTAACACAAAAACGGTGTGTTCTCGAATTTTACACAGCGTAAACTTGAGTGAGTGGCGCATAATACACAAGTTCCAAAATTCCTTCCCCCTACGAGTTGAATGCGCGTAAGAGCGGAGTAGAAACTTTTTCTGGTAATCATTGTGATTAACGACCTAATTGTTGTGTATATCTGAGCTAGTATGATCGTTTTACTGTTTCTTTTTCTTTGTACTCCTTATTGTTACACTTATGTTTCTAGTTGGTAATAAAAACAATTATTATAATTTTTTGGATTTTCTGTATCAGGTGTACCGATATTTCAAATCAGTGTCGTGCTTGAAGTAAAAGTGTGTATCTGACATTTTTATGATTTTATATAAGAGCAAAAAGTTTTCAAGTGTTCCGTAATACTAGTTTTTTTTTCGAGAATTTTATTTGAAACTTGTTACTAACTTAACTTGTTACTGGTGAAGTAACAACAAGGGAGAAAAAAGAAACAGGCAATCAAGATCATACCCACAAGATAGAAGCAAACCAACAGCAGCCAAAAAACTAACCGCTTGGAAAGAAATAAAATCCATACGCATGCTCACTAGCAATGTGTACCTTTTTTTCTAGCCCTCACCAGGCCTGGGGGTTTCAAATGGGCGTCCCCAACATGAAACCGATTTAAAATTTTCGTGAGTTTTCAGTTTTTAAAATAACCTAGACGCAGACATTTAAGATGTTTTTACTTTTTTTTTCTTTTTACAGAAAACATTAAAAAAAACACAAACACTAAGATCATTTACCGATGATGAACAAAATTAGTATAAAGTAGACCAAGACCCAGCCGACTAAATCTTCCGGTAACAATTACAATGTTTAGTTGAATACAGTGACTTCACTTTGGTGCATACTATTTATAATTATGATTGGCTGTCTGAACAAGAGCTATTGAAACTTTTGTTGTCTTAATCACAGCCCTTTCTTCCTATGAAGTAAAAACGCCTCAACAAATGCAAACAATGGAATCCCTGCAAATTGAACCACTAGTGAAATCTTTCTCAATGTCGAACTCATTTTTAGATTTTTTTTTAAGATACGCCCTTCTGTTTTGGACGACAGTGTGGAGATTAGAATTGAAGCCTGTGTTTTTTCTACTTCCTCCTTTATTTTGGTTACTAAGACTTACTAGTACATCCTGCCTATTTTAGTAATTGATAGACGGTGTTATTTTCCCATCCGGCAGGTGATACCTCATACTTGAGAAAGTGCCCGCCAGGAAGTATTCTCGGTGGCACACATACACAAAAACATAACAACTTTGGACTGGAAGAAAAAAGAAAGAAGAAGTTTACTGTGTTTGTTCAGGGAGTTTTTTCCACTATTTAATTATGCATAATTAAAATCTGCTTTAAATGTTTTTGACATTCGATGTATTATTACCTATTTATGTTATCTTTTTAAAAGTGAACACAGCTTTAAGTGTACCAAACCAACTATGTTTCAGAAAAACAACCTCTGAATCCCTATTCTTCAAATTATACAAATAATAACTACTGTAGGCAAGGCCGTATCCAAGGGAGTGGGTTTTTATACCCCGCCCCTCGAAATTTTGTCCGACTCGTAAAAACGTAACAAAAATGTATATAAACATATTTTTTATGCATTTTTAAAGTTTTTTTGTGTAACCCCCGAAAAAAACACCCCCCCCCCAAAAAAAAAATCTTGGGTTAACCCTTGACTGTAGGGCGTAAATACTATGTAAGAGCAGCATGAACAATTTCCAAATTAAAATTCAGAATACCTTTAGTTCTGCAACACGGACGTCTTCTTGGCAACTGTTGTAGAACTAACCGAAGTTTAATTTTCTTTCATTGGAGTTTGAGACCAAAGCTGTAGTGACTGGTCTAAAACTTGTCCAATAATAAGCTTATTTAACTGTAATTTTGAGTTTGCTCGTAATTCAAAAATTTAACAGTTTGAGAAATTTTGGTTGATTTCTTTTTCAGTAGTGCTTTTTCTTTCAGCTCTGTATCCCGAGTAGAACACCATCCGTGTTTGCTGTTATTTCTTGTTTCTTTTAAGTTTGGCATAAATGTTCATTGTGTTTGTGTTTGTTTTAGATTTCTTGTCTTCATTTAGAGAAATTTGTTCCCGTTTTATATTTGACTTCTTGTATAGTATAATTTCTGCTCGTTTTAAATTTTATATTCGTCTTTTACTTTTCACGAATTTTGTTTTTTAAAGTTTAATTTCTATTTGTTTTTCAATTGACATAGTTTTGTATATATTGACAAAATTATGATTGGCTTTTAAGCTTTGTTAGTAATTAGAGATAAAGACCCCCAGTTCTTGGTTAGGAAAAAGTATATTTCTCGGAATTTTTGTTGTTCCCTAGCCTTGATACAGTAGGTAGCTCGGACCACCGAGCCTCACATTGCTCTGGCCTTTTACCCTCGCGAATGGCCTTCGTTTCATTTGGGCCGGGCTCGGATTTTTGGCCGTCGTAAATGCGACCTCATAGAATTTCTTTCACCTGCCTCCACTCACCTCCTTTGCACCGGTTGACAGCTCGGGGTTTTGAATCCTTTTCTTGAGCTGAATAATTTCTACTGAGCTAAAATCTTGATTTTTTTATTTTTTATTTTTTTTTCGGTTTGATTAGGCATGGGCTTGGAATGGGCTTTTTTGAAGGGGAAAAACAAGTTGACTGTTTGAACAAGAAGTACCCAGAAATCAGGATCAATTTAGGATTTTTTGGGGGGAGGCCCCATGGACCCTCCCCCTGAGTACGTCCCTGAGCTAGGTGATTTTATTAAGCAGGAATTCCCCAAAGCTTGAGGTATGACTTGTAGCAACTATACAGAAGGTGATCTGGCTTGTAATTTTATTTGGTGGGGTACCTTTTGCGATTTTTCATCCTTTCTTTAAACTTGAAACCCCTCTAATGTCACATTTCAACTCAGAATCGTTAAACATAAAAACTTTGCAGTTTTTAATTTGATTTTTTTTTTTGTGGCTTGGGCTCTTTCTGTAAACTAAAAAGTTTCTTTGTGGTTTGAATGCTTTCACTAAAATTTAAATTCCTCAGATTTCAAATCACAAGCAATTTTTAAATATAAAAAAAAAAAAATAATTTCAAAGCTCCTACCAAGGCTTCTTTTGTTCGGGGGGTTTTACATTTTTTTTTTTTTTACCAATCACAATTTTCCCTATATGTATTTCTGTTACCATTTTACGATTCGTATTTCTTTTTTTTGTGGGGGGGGGGGGGGTTCAAACCCGATAACCTCCCTGGGCATGACCTTAGTTCCTACTAAAAATAGTAAGTGTTCTGGAAACTAGTGAGATGTTAGGACCTCACTATCTTTTTCTTGAAATTTTAAACGTTCAGTTGTGAATTCTCAAATATAGAATTGAAAAGATTACCATATGAAAATTGACTTTAGTGGCGATTTGTCCATGTTCTAATCTAGACCTCCTTTTTTCTTCTTTTTTTACTGTTGATTTTGTAGCCTATTTTGTAAACCCGTTCTGGCTGGTGTTTTTGAGAAAAAGATAATTACTTTTAACACAATATCATATGCTCCGGTTAAATTTAACAAAACTAGGTGGATTGTTCCTTTTTGCCAAGTTGCTGTGTGTACAAATTGTACTAAATATAAATTTTCTCCTTGGTATTGTTTCAACTATTTTATGCAAAAAGAATAATTTCCGTATTTAAAACATTTTTAGAATTCTTCCAAATAATTAAATATCAATACTGAAATAATCTCAAAGTGTTGATATTACTTGAAATCATAATTGAATCATCAGTTTCACTTACAAAGTGGAATTTGTGAATAAGTCCGTTAAGTATGTCTTGTTTTCAGGCTTGTTTTCAGTTACAAAGTTTACCACGCAAAGGTAGCCTCCTTTGTGTCTCATCTATTCCATGTTATTTCATTCTTTATCTTTTTCTTTCGATTTTCTTTTTCTTTCTTCTAACTTGGTAGCCTCCTTTGTGTCTCATCTATTCCATGTTGTTTCATTCTTTATCTTTTTCTTTCGATTTTCTTTTTCTTTCTTCTAACTTTTTTTTTCATTCCAAGTTGTTTCATTGTGGAATTTCGATTGTTTCATCATTCCAAGTTGTTTCACAAAGTGGAATTTGTGAATAAGTCTGTTAAGTATGTCTTGTTTTCAGGCACGATGACTTGTCTTACAGGCGAGCAATGAGTGAAACAATGACTACCTTAAGCTCAAGAAACTCGATGTTCTTACCCCCTCCTCACTCGGGGCAAAGCACTTACACTTTGGATAGGTTAAGTGATTCTTCAGATGGGAGTCACAGACCCTTAAAGAAGCAAAATTCTTTATCGGGGGAAAGTAGTCTGGGAGATCATATAAGGATTCATAGAAATGTTGGAACAAGTGTGGTTAAATATGGACCAAGTACAACTGTAAAGGTGAGTTTTGTTTTCGTTATCTTGAAAAAAAAACATTATCCTCCCTCTAGGCAGGGCTGAATTGGAAAAACAGAAAAATAGGTATAACATTAGACAAAATGAATAGTAAGTGAAGCAAAGACACTGGTAAATAATGGAAGTTAATCAAAGATAGTCTTTCGAAAATTTGTAAGCAGAGCATGGAATCCTAGCACGCATTTGATATTACTTTTGCCAGGTACCAGCTGCCAAAACTGGACATCGATTTTGGGCATGCTAAGACGCAAAGTAGGAAACATATTCAGTCGTTTTATTGACTGAGATATGAATATACGCAACACTAGCAAAATAATTCTGTAAAGCACGCCTGTATTGCTAGCGGTTTCTTTTTGGGTAGGTACTTTTTTTTTGTCTTGACGTATAATACTCAGCTTGAATAGTCTATCTTATATATATATATATATATATATATATATATATATATATATATATATATATATATATATATATATATATATATATATATATATATATATATATATATATATATATATATATATATATATATATATATATATAGTACTGGGAGCCTGGCGGCTTCGCCGCCGTGCCTCAACACGCGGCAGGCTTCTATACGCAGATTCTCATTGTCGCTTGTCTTCTAAAAGCAGACAATTTGATCCTTTTCTTGATGTCATGACGTCCAAATGGACCTTAAATTAGAAGTGGTGCGTTTGTATAATTAAATTTTTTTATTGGACCTTTAACTTTTGCCTCGGATTGTCTTTTGTCATTATGAAAGATATATCGCCGAACCTTTGTTTCTTTGAATTGTTCAGGTAATGGAACAAAAACTTCCTTTTCTTCCAACGATTTATCTAGTCCAGATTTTTCATTTTACAAGGTATGGAAGGCAGTGACGGACACCTTTGTTTCTTTTAATTGTTCAGGCGGTGGGACAAAAACATCTTCTTTTGCCTTGACTTGTCTTTTGTCATTATAAAGGACATATCGCCAAAACTTTGTTTCATTTAATTGTTCAGGTGGTGGGACAAAAACTTCTTCTTTTGCCTTGGCTTGTCTTTTGTCATTATGAAAGACATATCGCCGAACCTTTGTTTGTTTTAATTTTTCAGGTGGTGGGGCAAAAACTTTTTTTTTCTTCCAACGATTAGTCCAGTCCATATTTTTGATTTTCAAAGGTACGGTAGGTATTGATGACCTTATCCATGTCAAAATCGAAAACTCAATCATCAATGCTATCATTATCAATTTGTTTGCTTTGTTACACCTCGGCTCATCTTTCGTCATTGTGAAATACATATCGCCGAACCTTTGTTTTTTTTAACAAAGGTATGGTAGGCATTGATGCCCCAATCCATGTCAAAATCCCAAACCCAATCTTCATCGCTATCATTTTCAATTATGATACGTTTTGATTCTTGCTGCCAGGTTGATTTTCATTGACTCGCTACTGTTCATTTTTATTTTTGACTCCCTCACTTGTTTAGTACACTCAATTGTCGTTTTCACATATATTCCAACCGGCTGTGTCTTTGTTCTTCGTTTTCATTTTTGACGTGTTAGTTTAGGTGCTGGTTCCAAAGAACCATCATTTATAGTTACTGCAACTACAAATTTTCATTTTTCGGCCCTTCCATCAAACATTATGTTATGTAATTAACTGTTGTAGTGGAAACTCAACAATCTTATTTATGCTATGTATGACATCATATAAGAAAACACTTATATGATGTCATATATGATGTCATAAGAAATGCTCATATGATGTACTAGCATCATGCATGACGTCATTTGCAAAAACCGAAATTCAGGCTCTAAACGATTTTTCAGACTTCTGACCCGTCTAGATAGTTTTTTATGCGAGAACATCCCAAGATACCAATTTTTCCAAAAACATGTAGAGCTGTTTACGAGAAAAAATACATAAATACATGCACAATTATTACCCTATATATATATATATATATATATATATATATATATATATATATATATATATATATATATATATATATATATATATATATATATATATATATATATATATATATATATATATATATATATATATATATATATATATATATATATATATATATATATATATATATATATATATATTAAAAACAAATTTAATTTAATTTTAAAGTGTAATTAATTCTTTTAATGGTTTGATGAATTTAGCGTAGAAAATGGCATTAGGTGAACATTTAGTCAGGGTCCCAGACAACGAAATACTAACATCACAGGCTTCAACGAGCTAAAGAAGGTTTGAGGAATTTATCAAGGGCAGAATTGATTGCTGAAAACAAATATAGGTGGGCGTAACTAAAATTGTGTGCGCCAAAGCAGATATCACCTAATTTGCATTATCGATGACGTCATCAGCCACATTTTCAGTTTTTCGACCTAGATGAGAGGTTTGAACTTAGAATGTGAAACAGAATAAGGTACTGAGAGAAAAAAGAAATCATAATGAGCATAGTTAAATCTAGCTTCCTAATTGCACATTATTAAAACATACCTAAGTGATGACACCAGAAACCAAGTTTGCTGTACTTGCATTAGAGTTTTGTTCAAAGGGGGAGGAACAGAGCAATTGGGGCTGCACAGGAAGGTGACATCCCCTTTGCAACTCCATTCCTTTAGTGGCATCAAAACAGAAGGCACTTGGAATTAATTGAAGTGCACAGAAATTGAATCCTAGCCTCCTCAGAAGTACGTCCAAAATAAAAAAAAATGCTGTAGAAATAGAGTTTTGATGAAAAGAAAGAGAAAGAAAAGAATCGAAAAAAATGACCACAAATTACGCATATGTTATACTTCGTCCGGTGAATTATCACACTTTCCGGCAGAAGCACACAAAACATCACAAAATCAAGGAAGGCATTTAAAGTTCTTGGTGCACTTTTTGCTACACTCACAAAAGAGCTGTGAATGTCCCGACGGAAGCGCTCGAAACAACAGGAACAACATCTTGTCCAAGAAATTGCCATCCATAACTCAAAGGGCTTGGCAGACATGGTCTTGCAATCAATGAGGCATTCCAGATTGCAAGCTGATAGTAAGAACGCTTACAATGTTGTACAAACGCCCCCTCTGTAGGAGGCAACGCTTTCAGCTCGTTCTTACGAGGGTACAAGTGTAGTCGTAAATCACTGAGAGAAAACTGATTAGGATCCCTTTCCATAAGCGCTGATTGTCAGCTTCTTTGCAACGTCTTGGAAGGAGAACATACTGGCTTCCGTGAAGGTTTCATCTCTCAACTTCTGTAGTGCACACTGAATCTCCATGTATAGACCGCTCTTCTTGGCGGACGCTAGGAATGATTGTTTCCTTTGGAGAAAAAGTAACTCGTTGTATCGCATCCGAAATTGGAGTGAATGAACGCCAGGGAGTTCAACATTTGCTTCTCCGTTCTCTGGAGCAAAAGATCAATGGGGACATAATAATTTGGAAACTTCACAAGGAGTTGAGCCACAAAATTCTCCCAAGGAAAAATGTTAAGAAGACGAGGGAATTGGTCCACTGGCATCACAACTACATCAGTATTATTAGCACAAGCACTCACCCTTTCAAAGCCGTTTCTGAAGTAAAAGGCAACGTGCAAAGCCATTTTGGTGTCCGCTTCCTCATGTGTGCTACACATAAATTCCTCAAAACTGAGCGAATCAACATCATGACTTAAACATACAGCTCTCATCCTATCTTCAAATCCTCCAAACAGCCATACACGCAAGGTGTCGGCAGTACTCAAGCTGCTTATGTTGTCAAATCCATTTGGTTCCCATGTTTTACAAATTGCTCTCATGAAATTTCCTTAGTTCTTTGTTTTTGCAGCAATCTATTTCCAGTTTCCAATTTTTTAGATCGTCGAGAAGGAGTAGACTGTCGAGCAGCGGCCACAGAACTGGTGATACCCAATGCAATCCTTCAGAGATATACTGGCACTATTTGGATCAGTGTGACCAAACAGTCTGTCATGTCACCCACGATATGAATTTCACTTGCTGTTTCAGGCATCCCTTTCAACACGGCTTTAATCAAACCGCATGACATAGAATTCGACGGTTTCGTGTTTAGCTGGTGGCTTTTGGCGAACCAGTGGCATGAAGACAATAACAAAGGCTTCACAGCCATGCAAGCAACGCTCCTCTTGGAAGTTCGGGCTTTCAGGCCCTTATCGCAAGCCACTGGCATCTCTCAGAAAGTCTAGCACGGTAGACTTAACAACACTTCGAAGCGCCAACGTAGAATCCCTGAGCTCAAAAGTTGAAGGAGCATATGAAACGAGTTCAAAGCTGAGAATGTTTTTAAGCTGTTTCAGTCCACTGTTAGTGGTGGAATCTATCCCACTTAGGATTCTTTTCACTTTCATAAGCTCTGAAAAAACTGCGCTTTGTCCAACGGCATTCGTTTTTTATCCCGATTTTCCTGAAGCAACATCCATTGGGGTTAGTTTAACTTTTGACAGGCTTTTTCATCCCTTTTTACATACTGGGCTACAGCTTCAGGTCCTCGTTATTCAGCTGCAAGTAAGGATCTTGAAAACGATGGACTGGTCTTCTCAATGGTTATCACATTTCATAAGGATTTCTTCAGTTGTAGTAAATGGGTCTGTGTGACAGTGCAACATGGACACAGCCGTTTTTACAAGCATCGTCTGCTTTTCGATAAATTTCGAGCTTTCTTCGTGATGCAGAGAATCAAGCTCTAAAGTTTCATTCACATTGCTAAGTTCACACAAAGCAAACGAAACTGAGGCAACAAAAGGTAGAGTATTAATCCACTTTTTGACTGCTAGTTGGCTTGTTGTAACACAAGCCAGACCAGAATTTCTTTTCGAATCAAGATTTATGGTGGATTTAACAGTATGATCCGGCGGCACAAGGTTAAACAAGCGTATTCGCCTTTTCACATTGAATATAATCTTCGATTATCAACAAAGTGATGACATTAAGGGGCGAAAACACTCAAAGTCGCTTGGCTATCTCTTCATTGTTAAAGAAATTTTGTTTTTTTGAAGAAACAGATATATTAGAGAACTTAAATAGTGATTAACCTGATTTGGGAGACTAGTGGCTATCATTTTGTCAGGCTCACTTTTTTTTTTAATGCATTTTTGTACAAAAACTCTTTTGGCTTTGTTCAAGAAAACGATATTAACAACTTTAATAAAATTCATACTAGCTTGTAAATATTTTTAACCCAAACTATTTGTTCAGACAGTTTATGTTGATTTTACTCAATTAAAGGCTTTTTTTATCCTTTTTTTTTTTTTTCGCTGCAATCGATTTGGAGTTACGCAACCTTCAAGTCGAACAAGGGTTGTTTAATTTTTGGGTCAGTCTTTCAATTAACAGATGCCGTGTCCTGTGCATGATACCACTAAACTTGCATAAACATGCCGTATCCGCTGTATGCCGTTGTTCGTTTGCATATTTTTCGCAGAAGTTTAGGATCTACACCAAGTCGTTTTTTGAAGCGACTTGCTGAGCAGCGGGCCAGAAGGGCCATAAACAAGCAGACATGGAAAGCTAAAGAAGGGAAAGGGGTCAAAGACCTTGTAAATGACCTGAAAGCGATACCATTGCATTTCTTTCGCGGTGATCATAGAGAGTGCCCAGAATGCTGCAAAATGACAGGAAAAATTGTTGAATTCAGCGAAGCAGGTGCCCCAAGCAATATTTTCCTTGGTCATGTGTATTCAGCCTTTGACGCTTTAACTAGAAGAGCTCGATTTCTCATCGGAAACAGTACTAGCAACCTTGCAGAGTATTTTATGAGCACAGTTGCTAAGCTTATCGGGGGAAAAAACATAATGGTGACAAAAAGAGCCCGATACACAACGCGTGTTACCGCTGCGGGCATAAAATATTCTAAGGGACATTCTACCCGTTTGCATATTTTTCGCAGAAGTTTAGGATCTACACCAAGTCGTTTGTTGAAGCGACATGCTGAGCAGCGGGCCAGAAGGGCCATAAACAAGCAGACAAGGAAAGCTAAAAGACGGCTGTTTGGAATACCATTTACGAAGAAAGTTTCGAAACCCGACAAAACTACGGCCCGAATACATGTGTTCCAGATTTAGATCTTGATTCTCTT
The DNA here is from genome assembly GCF_049724085.1 of Artemia sp. Qi Xiang Cuo. Classification (NCBI taxonomy): domain Eukaryota; kingdom Metazoa; phylum Arthropoda; class Branchiopoda; order Anostraca; family Artemiidae; genus Artemia; species Artemia sp. Qi Xiang Cuo. The sequence goes on from NC_142809.1 coordinate 34,803,792, forward strand.
GAAGATGCAAAAAGTGATTTTCTGAACCGTGTTCAGTGTACTGACTTAGAAATTCGTGAAATAGAAGAAGCAACACGACTTCAGATAAATTGTATTGACAACAGATGGCTAGAATACAGAAAAAATAGGATAACTGCGTCAGTAGCTGGAATAATTTGTAAAAGACGGACAAAGACTGTTGCACCGTTAGTGCGCCAACTGCTTTATCCCAAAAACCGCCAGACTAAAGCAATGGAACATGGGCAAATGTACGAACAAATAGCTATATCGGCTTTTGAGAAAAAGATGGACTGCAAAGTGCATCCTTAAGGACTTTTTGTTCATATTAAATACGGATATTTTGCAAGCAGTCCTGATGGAATAGCCATTTTTTTGTCTGGTGATACGGCGGTTTTGGAAGGGAAATCTCCTTTCAGTACCAAAAATTTAAATATAGAAGAATGGAGGCTATCCCAAAAAATATTTGTCTTGAAAACAAAATAATGGCACATTACAGCTTAAAAGGTCACATAGGTATTTCTACCAAATACAAATGCAATTAGAGTGTTGTAACATAGATTCTGGCTATTTTGTTATTTTTTTCGCAAAGGCGATCCGTTTATTGAGAAAATCAATCGTGACAAAGAATTCTGGCAGAAAAAAATGCTACCAAAATTACAAAAGTTTTATCTTGAAGCAATATTGGCAGAAATAGTTGAGGCAAGATTACCGAGAAATATGGAAATACGAGAGCCGTTTTTATAAAAAGAATTTGAAGAGTATTAACGCTCACGACAGACAAATAATTGCTACTATACGAATTAAATTAAAAAACAACAACAAAAAATAACAACAAAACCAAGTAGATAATTGCGAATACCACACTGGCTTTCCTTGACGATAAATAAAAGTTCAAATAGGGATAAATCGTTTTAATAGACAGTAATAATTGACAAAAGGTACTGGATATTTCTGGCACATTTACAGTGACTGTCATCAGCAGAAACACTCACATCTATTAAAAGGATTTATCCCTATTTGAACATTTATCTATCGTTTTTAACTGAAGTTTTTTCAAGGGAAATTAAGGAGCAACGTTAAAACTTACAACGGACAGAAATTCACCGTGCACGAAGGGGGTCGCCCCCTCCTCAACACCTCGTTCTTCACCCTAAAGTTTTTTAGCACTTTAAAAAAATATTTTTATTGTTCTAAGTAAATGACCCTTGTGTTTCATGAGTCGTTATTAACTTTATAATTAAAATTTCTAATAATGACCCTTGTGTTTCATGAGTCGTTATTAACTTTAGCGTAAAAAGCGAGATGTTGACGAGAGGGAGACCCTCTGTATATACGTAATAATTTCTGTTCCTTTTAAGCTTTATTGTTGCTGCTTGCTTTCAGCTAAAAAATAGTTTTTTATAGTTTAATTTCTGGTGGTTTTTGAAATAGTGCCAAGAAATCCCGCTCCACTTCCACGGAAAAATCCCCCCTCCCACAGATAGATCCTCTAGACAATTCAATCCTAGTGAAAAATTTACCCCGGACAATTGCCCTTAACATCTCCATCCTTAAAACTTACTCGACAAAGGGAAAGTAAGACAATAAAAAGAATTTCGCAAAGGAATTTTGGCAAATTTCCCCAGTATAAAATTTCCTCAGAAAATTTCACCCCCCCCCCTCCCTCCTCGGAAAATTCTCTCCTGATGAAAAATTTTCCCTGTGGAAAATCCCCCGAGCAGAAAATTCACCACCCCACCCTCGCCCGAAAAATTTATGTCAACTTCGTAATAAAAATACTATTCGTAAACAATGAGCAAACTTTATAACTTAAAGATGGATCCCCAGGGGCTATGGGCGCCATATTCTCTCCATGGTAAGGGCAATATATCTCACGATTTTGATCGAACGATTTAGGGAAAAAGGGGCGATGAATGTCAGGGGGAGGGCTAATTGCGCTCCAATATTTTTGGTCACTTTAAAAGGGAACTAGAACTTTTAATTTCCATCCGAATAAGTCCTTTTCCAATAATATAGGTCTATTGGTTCGATACAATAACCCCTTGGAAAAAACAACAAAAAATAACAAAAAATAAAGACGTATCCGTGATCTTTCTTCTTGCAAAAAAATACAAAATTTCACATTTTTCCAGAAGTGAGCTTGGAACTACTACAACAGGGTTCTCGGATACGCAGAACGTGATAATATGATTTTCATTAAGATCTCTTGACTTATCGGGGGTGTTTCTCCACCTTTTTTAGAAATCAGGCAAATTTTCTGAGGCTCGTAGCTTTTGATGGGTAACACAACTATCAGCATAATAAGCCTATTCTTTTGATATAACTATTGACACAAGAATTCTGATTTTTTGGTTTCGGTAAAAATTAAGCAGCGTCGCTCCTTACTTACAATTCGCTACCACAAACTATTTGATTCAAGTTTAAATTAGACAAAAGTCTATGAATGAGCCTTGCAATTTGTACTTAGCATTAGAAGCTTACAAAATAAGTCTCTGTAGATAATTTGTGACGGAATTCATGGTGTTTTAGCCTTTTTCCCATGACATTTCAAGGAAAATTTCAATATTTCTTCGGATTCCGATTTGATTGTCGATTTATTAAAACTAAATTTTGTTAGATGGATGCTAGACTGAGCATTAACTTAGTTGCATCTTTCTTCTGCATTTATTTTTTGGGGTCATTGTCTTCTTTGTAATGCAGACAAATTGTTCAAGTTTGAAAACTTCTTTTTATTTGTGCTTTTACGACCTGTGCAAGCTACTTTTTTGCGATCGTAAGAACTTTTAATATTATGGAACAACATTTTAAAATGATTTATTTCGGTGTACGAGTGTTGAACAATTAGCCTATTTTCATCATTTGTGTTAGTTGAATAACAGCTTAATAAAGGTATGCTTCATCAAAAACTGTTGTAATTTGCATTAGTAAATCTGATGTGCATAAATAATGTATCGTATGTCATAATTAGGTAAAATCGTTTTATGGCAAAAATTTATAGTTTTCTCAGTTTTTTTTTTATTATTTTTTTTTCTCATATTGCTACTTTTTTTTTAATTGTGTTAAAAGATTTTCATCAGATTTCTAATGGATAGGTAATCTATTAAAATTGAATTTTTTGTAGGCTGAATGCAAAAGTGTGCCTCAGTTTCGATAATCCAACTTTCTTGTGCATTTTTTCTTTTTTTTGCGCGCGCATTTTTTTGTGTTGCAGATCCATTTTTCAAGATTCTGCTCTAGGTATTATCTATATTTTTAATAAATATAAGCCCTTTTTCTTAGTTCATATCAGATTTGTTTTCATTCTTTTAGAAACCATACATTTTAAGTGACTTGTTTAAGTTCACGGGGTCGAACTATAAGACTGGTTTTTAAAATGAGTTGTGCTTCATAATGGGATGCTTCACAAAAAGCTGTAGTAAAGTTTTTCTCAATCAGCCTTATGTGCTGGTACACCTCCAGAGGATATAGGCAGACCATACTGTCATTATGATCTTATTCCTATAAATAAAAACCTGATTCCATATCATCATGTGGTGAAAACTATTTTTTCAAAACAAATTTCAAAAAATTACCCTAATCAGAGACAAATTTATAGAAATAAATCTGTCCGTGGTAAGAGAGGTGGAACAGCTTAATGTTTTCCATCACTGTAACTGCCTCGTTCTCGTTTTATTTTATTTGGAGTCTCTGCTTTGTCTGCTAAATTGTGTACCGTCCACATAGCCCTAAATCATTTAAAGATTATTGTTTAGGGTCAGAAATTATCCTCTCTTTAACTGACTCCTAATCTGCAATACGCTTGCTCTAAAGTTTAAAAAGAAATGTTGATGATAAGGGCACACTTCTTGTGTGCGATCACAAAATAAGTGTGATTTATGTATCTTGACCAAGCCCCCTCCCCTCCTTTGTCATATAATAAAATTTTTTTTAGTGTCATATCGGGAAAATATAAATATTGCTTATTACAAGATCTAAGAATTTAGGGTACTTGTGCATAATATGGTACTCACAAAAGAAGTCAAGTTTGTTTAATGCTAATAAAAAAAACAAAAAGGATGAATATATAATAGTTTAGAAACAAATTTGGGCTATATATTTGCACGTTGGGGGGAAGGTGGTAGAACATAGCATATATTAAATACGTTACCTAACCTAGGTACCTTTCCCCCCCCCCCTAAACCCAAAAAAACAACAGGTTAAATATTGTAAACGCAATGGAAACCACGCTTTGCATTGCATTTCTCTATTGCAAATGCCCGTTTGTCGGGTTTCGCGTCTGGTTTACTTGATACAGTTATAGCGATGGGTACCAGATAGTGCACAAGTACCGAATTTCCCTACAGAAATAGGGTAGGCCTACCATAGAGTCAGGCAAAGGAAAAAAAAAGGTATTTGTTTTCGGCTTGAGGACTTCTTGTATTCGAGTTTTGTGTTTTATATTTTAGCAATGACAGCACAGGGGCTAGATCAAAATTATATATGGAAGCTTTATTACCCTAAATTCTAGAAGGAAGAAGACCTCATAATATGGCAATCCGAGAGCCATTTCTAAACGAGTTGACAGGTAAATAAAACTGCATACATAGCTTCAAAGATAATGTAATTCGGAATTAATGTTTATTTACTGCGTACACTAAAAAAGTCTCAAATGCTGAAAACGAATGCATTTATACATATGTATGTTATTACTATATACTGGAAATAAATTTATACTTCTTAGCTGTCCTTGTCATTGAAATTATCCTGTCTAGATAATGCTAAAACCGTGGTAGGAGTTTCTTCAAAATAAAAAAAAATCATCTATTTTGAAGGTCAGTCAGGGCCAAGAGACAAAAGGAAAGCCCCATCTTTATGAATTTTCTAACCCCTTCATGCATAGAACGATGCGCGATTTCGTAAGGAGTACAATTGCTTCTGTCACGAAAGGAGAAAATACAGACCAGGACTTAGTCAAGGCTCGAAAAATAATTTGGTGCTTAGAAGTACCGCAAATTACCAAAATCTACAAGCCATTTCTTAACGAATCGAAGACAGGAGCGTAATTTGATATGGGACAGGAAAGGCAACTGGTCCCCCTACACCCAATTTTGCTCCCCCCCTAGACCTCAGTTTGCCCGCCCAGCTGAAATTTAGTTTCTGCAAAAAATCTTGTCACTAAGATAAGCCTGCAAAATACAAGTATCCAGAGAAACAGGCAGTTTTCATTAGTATATTTTTGTCTTTACGGTAATATATGGATCATTTCTCAGTTTTCACAGTCATTTTCATTTGATTCGGGAAAATTGGCTCTAACTTTGCCACCCCCCCCCCCCCCCAGGATTTTGAGAAAATTAAGCCACTAATCGAGGGGCAAATAAAATTGATTGCATGACTTCAAAGCAAGACAGTATCTGTTTGGTTTTCTTTTTTTTTGAAGGGGGGGGGGGCAAAAAAAAAATCCATCAAAATTTGTTTATATATATTTTGGGTGAGTTTTTACGAGTCTGACAAAAATTCCAGAGGAGTTAAACCACCTCTCAATACGGCCTTGCTTCTGAGAAAATGTTTCAGTTTTTAAATAATTGGGTAAACCCAATGAAAAATCAAAATTCGAATTAGGTTTTTAACGAAAGTTTATTTTAGCTACTCAAGTATTTATTGTGTCAGCTAATTCCCTCCTCAGACAGTTCCCCCTCAGAAAATTTCTCCCCGCGTATAAAATTTTCCTCAATCAAAATAACCTCATTTCTTAAAATTACCAGTTTATTTAAAATCACCTCTGACTCATTCATTTTATTTTCCTCCGTCAAGGTACAAGGCCTTTTGCATAGAAACATTTGCTCCAATCTATTCATTTGAAAACTTCAACCGATTCTTACTCCCTTCTTATAGTCAAACCACACATTCTTGATGACAACTAGTCATGGGCGTAGGCAGCATAATGTCTAGGGGGGGGCAGATATTGTCTAGGGGGGGCAGATATTGTCTAGGGGAGGCAGTCGATAGTGTGATGGAGTTTTATCAACTGCTTTTTCCAAACCATCTGCTTTTTCAGCCATAATGTAAATTTGAAGGCCGAGGGGGGATCGGGCAGCTGCCCCCCCTGCCCCCCCTCCCTACGTCCATGCAACTAGTCATCTGTAAGAGTTTGCTAAATGTTAGATTCTTGCTAAAATGTTACAGATTATTGCCACTAGATTAAGTAATCTCTATGCTTTTTAACTTTCTGGAAAAAACTTCAGAATCGGTAACCCGGAAATTATTCAGCGAAGTAACGACCCTTAACAGAGAGACATGAAAACACTGGCTTAATAAATGTACGTCATTCCTTTTAAAACCCGTTAATTTTCGAAGCCACCTATTATCCAAGTTGAATTGTATGCTTTTTGTGCATCGACACCGGTCACCCCTTAACGTTTGTGCAATGAGATCTCATTGCTAGGTAGCGCTCTTCGAAAATTTCCGCTAGGTGCATAAGTGTAGCGCAAAGAGGGTGTCTGAGTGTGGAAAGATCTGGGTCACATCGGAGGTAAATATGAAAAGTAGAGTGGAGAGATAATACTCCCCGTCTACTCTTGCAGTCCCTCATTAGTGAAATTAGATCTGAAATTGCACTCATGGAGAAATATTCTACCAGACAAAATGCTCAAAAACTCCCCAGAATAAAAATAGACCCAATTTTTGTTTTTTTCCTATTTTTGCAGATTTGCCCTTTTTTCCATTGGCGCAAGGAATTTTCAATGCGCCACCTGATATTAGTTTTCATCGCTTTTTTCTGCCCTAGATTCCATATTCAAACCTTTAGCTCGTTGAAGCCTGGTAACTATTTTCTAGCGATCTTTATTTATCGTGGTCCTTGACTAATTATTTTTATTTTTTTTGGTCTAAGGTAATATGTTTCATTAGTTATATTATTAGAAGTTGCAGCACCGCAAGAAACAATATACACCTCGGGTTGTTTCCTGTCCTATAAGTTTCCAATATGTTTATATTAAAACGCCAGCTTGTCTACAACGATAGTAGACCCCGGCGCCGCGCCGGTGGATCGACCGACGCCGCCAATGAGGGGCCCGGTTGACTGCCACCGAAGTGTCGCTATGCCGCCGGCAGAGGCGGCGGCGTTCGACTGATTTTGAATTAATTTTGCGGCAGTTCTTTTTTGCGTCAACCGCAAAGTCGGAGCTTTTCTTTCTCGTGTGGTTTAGCATTTCGATTTCCCTGAATAGAAATCAAGCAGGGCTTCCTCTACCCCCGGATTTTCGGGTATTTCCACGAAAATCTATGCGTCACCCCGAAAAAAAATTTGGTTCTCCGAAAATCACCCAATCACGGTGCCACCCCTAGCGATTTATCACTAGTGACTTTCCCTGCCAAATATTACTTTGCATACCATAATTCTTCATTACTCTCTTGTTCGTTAATTTTCGTCCCCTTTTGTTACTTTGCATAAAAACCAGACAGATGCAATTGCAATATACACAGTTCTTCATATGATGACGAAAAAAGTATCGTCTTTATGAAATGACATTAAATCATGTCGAATGCAGTTTCCCAATTGCTATTTCTTACATCGTTTGTAGTCAAGGGTTTTATTTTTAAGTTGCATAGAACGCATTCACTATTATACAGCTTCAGTTGGATTTTGAAATTGATGTCGACAGATTGTTTCTACAGCTGAATCGTAAGTTTGCAGAATTTTGTTTTCTTTTGCTGTTTTTAGATATGATTTTCTTAATGTTTAATACACCATTGTTCAACGCCTGATGGGTTAAAGAAAATACGATCTTCTTTCTGAAAAAATTCACCCCCCCCCCCAAAAAAAACCTTCTATGGAAAAACAATTTGGCTATAGACTAAGCTATGTACAAGGTTGGGGAATTAAAGATTAAAACGGAAGTTACCCCAAAAATATGATTCACAAGAAAATTGTAAATTATTGCCTATAGGGGGGTGATAGATTAATCCTTTTTTTAAATTTAAAGCAGGGATGCCAAAAATATAATTATGTTTTTCATTTAAAGTTGAGACGGATGAAAATGATATCAAATTCCCTGGGAAACCATTGAAATATTTTGATAGACTCAGCCCCCCCCCCCTTGGGACTTGTTCATTGTCTTAGGTATTTTGCGATTTCTCATAGGCTACTGGCCTAATTTGACTTTTGTGTGTGCTCCCTTTTTATCAGATTGTTTGGATCTTTCTGAATGCAATGATAAATCTATGACTCTTTATTCTAATAGTTTGGAGTCTATCTGAATTAGTTCGCAACATTTTTTGTTGTCTTTGTATCACTTTGTTGATGCCCACAATTTTTTTTCAAGGAAAACTGAGGTTTTTAGTGTTGTTTCGCGCGTTTGTTTGAGCCGTATAATGACCTACTTAATTATTAAATGAACCATTTTCTTTAATATAAAGCTAAGACGGTATCCTACCAAGATGGTATTCAGAGGGGGGGGGGGTAGGGAGGTATTACATTTAAATGATAATATTTCAAATTTTTTTTGAAAGCAGGGATGCCAAAAAGTTATTTTTTTTAAAATTTAAAGCAGAGACGGTATCCTATCATGGTGGTATCCAAAGGGGGGGGGGGTATAGGGAGCTATCATATTTAAATGGCAATACCTTGATTTTTTTTAAGCAGGGATGCCAATAAGTTATTTTTTTAATTTAAACTACTACTACTACTACTAACAACTCTCCGGAGCACCATGCCACCTGAGGTCAACACAGCTACGCACGCACGCTCCTCCTCCAACACAATTTATTCAAAGCCTCCCTTTTTACACTCGCCCACGAAGTTTCCATTTCCTTTAAATCTTTCTTTATGACGTCCTCCCACCCCAGACGAGGACGACCTGCTTTCCGTTTAGCCCTAGACGGTTGGCCGAAAAGAACAATCTTCGGCAATCTGTCATCCTTCATTCGCAAAACGTGCCCTAGTCACCTCAACCTTTCTTTCATTATAGCCCTAGAGAGCGGTATTGAACCACATTTATCGTATTGCCTATTGTTTGAAATGCGGTCAGTCAGCCGGGTACCCAGAACAATCCTTAAGCTTTTTCTCTGGAAAACATCTAGCAAATCTTCATCCGCTTTTCGGAGCGCCCATGCTTAAGAGCCATATGTAACCACTGTCATCCCTTTAGTGTCTAATATTCTAATCTTGGTTTGCAGACTTATCTTCCTATTCTTCCAAACTTTTTTTAGATTTGAAAAAACGTCTTGACCCTGGGCTATTCTGCTTTAAACACCTCCACAGCTCCCACCATCATTACTAATAATACTACCAAGTCAAGTGAAGCTGCCCTCCTGATCAATCTTTTAATTTAAAGCAGAGACGGTATACTAGCAAGATGGTATCCAGCGGGGGAGGGTGGCCATAAGGAGCTATTATATTTAAGTGATAGTACCTTGAATTTTTTTTATTTAAAGCAGAGATGCTAAAAAGCTATTTTGTTAAGTTCAAGGTGGAGACGGTATTCTATCAAGGTGGTATCCAGAGGGGGGGGGGCTAGGGAAGTTATATATTTAAGTTATAATATCTAAATTTATTTATTTTTTAAAGCAGGGATGCCAAAAAGTTAATTATTTTTTAATTTAAAGCAGAGACGGTATCCTATCAAGGTGGTATCCAGAAGGGGGGGATTAGGGAAGCATTATATTTAAATGATAATATCTTGAATTTTTTTTATTGAAAGCAGGGATGCCAAAAAGTTAATTATTTTTTAAATTTAAAGCAGAGACGGATCTTGTAGAACATTATACGGCTGCTTAAAAAAAAAAAAAAATACAAAAGGGAGTGTGAAGGGAGGTAAGAGACTTTTACAAGAATATGACAGTTTGGTTGCTACCAGTAGCTACTAGGTGGAGTATCCTATGAAAGTGTACTGTCAATGAGTAGAGAAAGTAAATTTGTAAATTTAAGCTTTGATTTGAGGAAGACTGATGAAAATATTAATGTTTGCGATCAACATTGATCGCGCCGGCGGCGCGCCGCCGATATCGTACCGGTGGCGTGATGCCGACATCTTAGCGGTGGTGCGTCGTCGGCGCGCCGCCGCTGTTTTTGGCCCCGCCGCCACCGGTCTTCCCTCATCGGCGCGGCGCCGGCGTCCAAACGATGGACAACATTAGAAATGTTTCAATTAAAATATAAAAAAGGAATTTAGTTCTTTAGCTTAACAGAAGCGTGGCTTAAAACAATAATTAATCACACAGAGCGTTACCTTTTCGCTCTATGAACCACATAATCTTACCGGCATTAAAGTACTGCACACAGATAAAAGTAGTATCTTCAGCGATTTTTTTTGTGTGTGTAGGGTGTTAACTGACAAAGGAGCCCTAAGGAAGGTTGACCATTTCATGTACCTTTTGTATCAAAATTTGCTTACTTTCTCGGAAAATACTATTTTCTAATGTACTGTGAAGTCCAGTGGTGTCAATTCACGATTTTTTTTCGGGGGGGGGGGAGGGGTCAAAAATATGCTCTCTAGAGGACAAAACAAGAGAAGATAATAAGGAAATTTATGAAAAAAGTGAATAAATCTGCGAATACAACCTAAGCGGACACTATTTAAAATCCAGGGGATTGTAAATTTGTCTTTCTATTTTGTTGATGAAAATACCACAAAATGCCTTTTTAAATAGAAATAACTCAAAAAACTTATTTTTAAAAATTCAGGGGGACAAATACCCTCCACTGCCCCCTCTAATTGACTCCACCGCTAAATCCTCTGTTTAGGAAAAAAATAAAAACAGTACAGATGAATTGCCTATGGCAACCCTTCTCACACAGACTTGATAAGCTAATTATCTTAAAACACGTTTCATTATCAATCTACATAAGTCGTGTATATCACAGGGAGAAGAACTCATGCCACTTTTCGTTTTCTGTCAAAAACATGCTTGTCTGGATCTTGATTAGAAAACCAATTAAAAGGGGAACTACTTATTCTACTTTACATTTTCTCAAGTAATTGCAAGAAAAACAACACTAAACGTTGTCATTTCCATTGTGGTTTATTAATAGATTAAAAGTATAATGGTTATTATATGACATTTTTTGACGCAGACCCCCCCCCCCAAATATAACGAGACAAAAAGGGCAAATTTCCTTTTCTCGCTGATGAGCTGAATAAATTGTTGGACCAGGAGGACCCCAATGAACAAGAAAAACAGAGAGAAAAAAATCAATTTCCCCGAATAATAGTCAAAACATTTCTCTAAATGACTTGAAACTTGCATTTTAAGTTTCTGGGCCAAGGGAACCAGTAGTAACCAAGGTACTACTTTGCGGCCTTTACGTTCCATGGCAGCTTTCCAAGGCATAGTCTACAGCCAGAGGTTATTTGGCAATGTATAATGTCCTCAAACAGTTTTTTTTCTGTTTTTGTTGTCAATTGCACAATGAATGTAGGTCATGAGTTCACATGCACATTCTTAAAACTACACATGATTAAACACGTTATAAAACTACGTGCTATTTGCTTATGTCCTGTTGGTACCATTCCAAACGAGTGGGGATTCCCCGCATGTTCCTAAACATTGCAAAAAAGATAAAAGTATGAACGGGGGGTTCCCCGGGGAAATTTGTTTCAACTCCAAGTGTTTTTTCTCACTAAGAGTGGTTTTTTTTAGAGCTGAAACCTTTTTTTTAGGCAGCCAAAAAGAGACAAACGAGATATTTACTCCTCTCTCTCTCTCTCAATTTTTTTTTGTTGTTGCTAGCTCAGTTTCATTGTGGTAGTGAGAGTGTCAACACATGACAAAATGTTCCATACATGTCCGTTATGTATGTACACACTGGGCAGCTGGTCATCATCATGTGAGAATTGCACAATGATTGATGAGTATGATGAAAAGTGTGGATTATGCAACCCGTGTAAATTGCATAGAGGATATGCTGTACAAATTAAAGGTTGTAATTCCTGTCTTGAAGAGGTGTGTGACTCTCATCCTAAAGGGCACCTATGCTCCAATTGTCATTATGATAAATGTAATCAGTGGGAGAATACATATCCCGGTATGATTGGAAAGAATCCTAACCGTGATTTTAGTTTATTGCTAAGAGATTGGTTTCGTCGCGGTTTTAGATTGTTCTGGGAGGAGGAAACGGGTCAACGATTCAACTGTTGGAACAACAAAAGAATATGGTTTCTACGTCATCGTTGTGAAGACAATGGGTGTTATGATTATAAGCCCACTGATTTTTATTTGGCTGTGACGGAATGTGATTCGACACTTGAGGATACTATTTGTGACATTACTTCAAATAAACAAATTGAAACATGTGAATTCTATAGAATGAATGAGAATAGTATCATTGACTTTACAAACATATATGACGAGAGTGGAGTCACGATCCCCTGTAGAAAATGCGACTCTGACATTGCACGACATCAGTATCAGTACACCGTGAATTCAGATAATCTACTTACACTAGTTGTTGTCAATAAATATTTAGTAGCGGATGAAATCTCAAGAGCAGAAAATTCGTTTTATTATTTATATAAATTTTTGTTACTAAATAATTTCACATATATTATTAGAACATTTTATTAGTATGGTACTAAAATCAATATTAAATAAGCTTGTAAGTATATTTTTCACTAGAAAGTCGTTCAATAGAGGTAAGTCAACGTAGATATCGAGAAACTGCTTGTAGGTGTAGCCACAACATCTGAACATGAAAAAGAGTAGTGCATGAACATCACATGTCTTAGTCTTTAAATCCTGTACTCTTCGTTGATTTTGAATAATGGTTTCCCCCCTGCTTTCAACAAAGTTGCTGATGTATGGAGCGTAGAATTTGTACGATAGGCCAAGAGGATCAAAAAGTTCAATATTCTTCGCTGTTTGAAAGATGCTTAGCCAATGACCGGTCTTCAAAGTCGATGGACTGCTATTAACAATGATCAGGGTATTGTTAACACTTGGAATTTTTTCAATGAAGTCCGAAGGTATGCAATAGGACTTGTACTGGGACATGTATGGATCCATACTAAATACATAGATTATTTTGTTTTTGTTCATGGTGCTAAGTCTAGCAGAACACTGCCGTCGGGTGTAATTCCCCAATAGGTTTCAAATTTGCTCAGTGATATTAATATGGTACTCTCAGCCAGAGTATTGGCAAATGTACACTCTAAATTTACATTTCATGTTCGTGCTATGCTCATGTCCTGTGTGCCTGACAAGTCCAAAACATTAGCCCCATGATTTTTTGAAAACATTGAATCGGTTATTCCATTTTCAAATAATTGAGAGTCATGATCTAGGGATTGCATAGTCAACTCGTATAGAATTCTGAAGGATTTTTTGTCAAACGATAGAGTATACAGTGGAATACAATTCACTTTTCACACAAGGCTAGATAAACCAAAAAAATTAAAATCATGGGGGGATTCAGTCCAGGATCCAATGGCACTGCCACTCTTCACAAAGGTCAATGCCCAGTTTGATGGGATTTCCCCATTGATAAATGATGAATTGCTATAGCTACGAGAGCCGGTGGCAATGTGACGTTGATTGGTGATCGTATGGGGAACAAGAAGTTTAATGTTGTTACCATTGGCTCTAAGTTTTTCCACTACCAATGCAATAGAGCTCTTAACTTGTTGTTTTCGAATGTGGAGGAGTACCGATGGGATAATAACATTTGTATCGGGGGCTGCAGGAAGTGTTTTTCTCAAAAGGAAATTTGACGGGGCCATCAGTAACTTTATGTCAATCTTGACATTGGGGGGTAGCCTTTGGGATATATTGAATATCTCATGATTTAATTTTCCAACTAGATGATACTCCTGGGTCACTGCAGTAGTCAACTCACCGTCAGTATCAACACCTGATCGATATTCATAGCCCAATGATTGTCCTCTCAACTCCTTGTATGCCTTTGGTGTCATCATCATAAATTGTATGTAGCTTGCATAGTTGGATAAATTATTGCTAGTGCTCACCAATAATCCATTAATGAATACATTAATTTGTTTGAATAGGTTGTGTAGAATACAGTTTTCATAGGAGAGACCATCGCCAGAATTTGGAGTTGTATTATCTGACCTTTTCTTCACCACAACATTTAAATCAATAAATGTTGACAACAAATCAATGACATAGTCTTCATTGGAAAATATTTGAAAGTGTATATTTTCCGAGAGGGGTGGTTGGGGGTGAAATTGTTCATAGTAGCAATACTTGACACTGACATCAACATTTTCAGCATTGACTAGATTCAATCAGGACTTAATTGATGGATGTGATTCCTTGTGGGGGAGATAAGTCAACTTAAGAGAAAAAATCCTTCTTTCATCTCACAATCTTTTTCTTTTTCTTCTTCTTCTGCTTAGTGGCCTTCGTTGTTTTGTTCCTCAAAGTCCTTGTTGATGTCCGACGCTTCCTGCCTGGTTGGACACTGATGAGTGAATGACACGAACGCATCCTTTTCGATCCCTCCCCATTTTGTCGAGATTTTAGTTGCTCACCAACGGCTCTTGCTGAAGATCTAATATTTTCCTTGACACTCTCCTTGAAATTCTTGCCCGACCCTCAGTCCTGTAGAGTGGAGGCAGCAAAATTTAATACAGCAGGTACAAGATATTTTCTGGCAAGGGGTAGTCCAGAACGAAATAGCCTAGCAAACTAGCAACCAAGACCATAGCCAGACATTGTAGTACGCCCCTTGTAGTTGTCCAATCCATTGCCTATTTGACTTGGACTCAGAGCACCAACATAACAATCGATATCGGGACAGACAAATGGAATACTCCTATTGTTCATTTTAGGTGATTGTGCCATCGTTGACAATGGGTCGAAAATGACATGTAATCACTGCTAAGCCTTTTTTTATTGCTACAGTATTACCCAATTCCTTTGTTAGTGTTAATTGACAGAGTTCCAAATATGAAGTTTTTACAGGAACATGCTGAAGATGCTTTATATTATAGTGGTGAACAAGTTCATGAGTTGTTTTTCGTTAAAGAACACGTAGGAGGGGGACATTTGAATTACTAACTCTCGAAATTTACAAAAAAGATGAATATAGAAATATTAAAGAGTCAGAGGCAAAACCAGGTGGATAATCAGCAAAAATAACTTGATTCATCCCGTAAACGATGTCAGCATTTTTCCCATTGATCATATTCTGTTTAAAGCCAAGAACATCTCTCAGATTATCATTGAGAATAATTATTTCAGTGTCAAGAGGTGAGGTAATGTAAATCCTATCATGTTCCAATGAATAAATAAAATTGAATTTACCATTCCTACGATATGAGATTTTTCTATTGATTGCACGACACAAAACCCTCATATTATCATATTCAATATATTTCAATTTGGCATGTGGATATTCACTAGATTTAAGTGCTTCAACCCATTCATAGTCGACAGAGTTCAACCCTTTCATAGTCCAATCGAGTGGTATCACTTTTATATCATACACACGATCCTTTTTCAGGATATCATAGGTATATTTGAGAATACAGTCGACAAGAGCCACTTACTATGCACCGTCAAATTTGATGGCGGGGGAGAGTTTTGTCCAAAAATCACTTCTCGTATTCAATTCATTGTAGAGAGGATCGGAAACGTTGGACTTAAATGTTACATAGAAATCATTGGGCATTGTCAATATCTTCAACACCGATCTAAGAATCAAAATCAGAGTTGTATCCTAGCCACCGAACAAGTAACTGTTTCTTACCCCTGTGAATACGTGTCTTTAATATCTTTTCAATTTGATAGATTTCACTAGCATTTTTAACTTTTTGCAATTCATAGTCATAAAAGCCGCCGAGAATCACTTCATCTTTGTTATCACGCAGGCGATAAGTTTTGGGTTTAGTGTCTAATATTTTTGCCACTTTAAAAAGTTCCTTGGACCACAAGTAATTCCCCTTTTCAAAAACATTAGTTGTTCTATTAATTCGAACAGTATCACCAACATTGAATTTATTTTTCATCTTCTTGACTTTTGATTCATTGGAATATTGTTTAAGAAAGGTGTCAATTGTATCATGATCAGAATGATGAACTTCCATTGGTGAAGAGTTGGACAATGATCGATGAGGTCGTTGATTATAAATGAACATGATTTTATCAAGATCATGAATAAAAGCCGGTGTATTTTTCAATGTACAATATCTTGAAATTAAAAGTCGAATAGTTCTTATGAATAGTTCGGCCAATGCAGCCTTTATAGGACTGTTACGATGATAGAGCAGTGGACTATATTCCTCTAGTACTTTTGCAACATGAGGATTAACAAATTCACTACTGCGATCCATTTGAATTTTTTTATATGAATCTTTTTCGACAATACTTTCAATGGCCAGGGCAACTTCAACACCTCTCTTTGATCGCAACGGAATTGCATATACATAGCGACTAAAAACATTGATTGCAAGTAGAATGTACTTGTACGGTGGATTGTGACGTCGTTGAAGCTCGTCTAGAGTCAAGAGATCTGCTTGCATTATATGCAATGGGTAAAAGGCTTTAGTTTTTCGATATTGATTGACACGAAGTCTATGATTTCTATGCAGAGTGTAACTTGATTCATTTTGTAGATAGTCTTGTACACTTTTAGTTTGAACACCAGTGACTTTGGAAAGAGTGGTGGGTGAACTTATAACTCCCCGCTTCGACAATATTCTCATAAATAACTTTCAGAACTTCAACCATTTTGAACGTAAACGTTGTGTAACGTCCGCTACCCTTTTGTATACTGGCCGTTGGTGGTAATGGTGACGTTGATTTGATATGTCTTTACCTTTGTATAGCTATCAGTGGTGTGCTAATATTTTCCAAAATTGATTTAAAATCTTCTTCTTCATATTTTAATGGTGTCAATGTTGTTGTTGATAATGACGATCAAGTATGTTCATTTAATTTTTTAGAATTTTTCTATTGCAAATAAGACTTTTGGGGAAGTATAATGTATTTAGAAAGTTTTATAGATGAGCGTCAAATGAAAATAGTCCTTTGCGATTTGTATCCATGTCATAGATTAAATCAAGTCGATTATAGCTCTTGTCCTGAATTATAATTATTTCCCCATTGCTCTCAACTTGAATTTGACCACTTTCCAAGAGATGTGTTAAGAGTTGTGTTAGTTTTTCAAGAAATTTGCTGGGCCATATATTTACAAATTTAAATAAAAATTAATCCCATTACACCTTCTTTAATTTTGGTACAGCAGCAGCAGACTCTTGAGGAGATGATTCTTTTTTGGGATCAGCAGCAGCAGCAGCAGTGGGCTTCGATCGATAGGACGTTTGTCCACTCGGCGAAGTGCATCTTGAAGTAAAAGCAGTTTTTATCATCCTCAATATTTTCATTGTCAAGGAATTTACTCTGATTGTTCTGAAAGTGTTCGACAGGTGAGAGAGCGAGTTCTATTAGAGTCAATTTATAGGGTTTTGCCATCTAGAGAAAACTGTTTACAAGTCCTGCAATTATTGGCAGTAAAAGTGTGAAAAAGCTACCGCCCGCCTGAAGAAGACGTTTTCTTTTAAAATTCTTTCCTTTCTTTTTAGAGGCTCATGTAAGTACAATAGTTTGATATTGCTTTGTCTGCGGTTTAACTACTTCTGGCACTTGAAAATTACCCTCAGTGAAATTCAAACAAAATTCAGATATAAGATTAATTAAATCATTGTCAATATCGTGTTTGAGTATTGCTTTCCTAAGCGGAGGTTTTGAAGTGCTTAGAACTGAAAACAAATGTCTATTTTCATGTAGTTTCTTCAGTGTCATGATAGCGACTAATAGGTCTTATAGGTCCCTGTAGTGTTCACAGGGAGATATACTGTAATTTAATTGTCGAAAATATCTGTGACTACACGCAGATCCTCGGGTGCATTTTGATTAAGATCCAATAGGATGTAGCCGCGGGGTTTATTAGTTGCCTGATTGTATGCTGAGAGCAGAAATTAGGGCGCACCTGGATAGATTTGTGTATTGAGAGTTATTAGCGAGATAGAATCACGAACAACTCTGTATATGATATAGTAGGTGCAGTTCAAAGCAAGTGTTCACATATATTTGCTCTGAGAAAAGAGATTATGTAGAACCAGAGTAACGGAAATTTGTTCATGATGAGAGTGAACAGTCAACAATTGCAACATTTGCTGAGACCATTGTTCAATAAATTCATCCAGATCGTCAATGATTAACCAAGAGTTTGGTGCAATAATGTTGAAAACATCAGGTCCACGTATGAACTGTATTTGGACCAGTCCCATGGCAGCAATTGCTTTTATTTTATGATATGACTCCTGCCAAATACTATAGCAATAGTAGATTTTTTTTGGCTTTTCCGTAAACATTTTATCGCAATTTTTAATTATTTTAGTTAAGAGTGTTGTTTTGACCGACATTGACGGTTAAAACAAAAACGATCTGAATGATGTTTTAAATTGATACATGTCCCCCTCAACAGATTACCTGGACAACAAACTGTAGACCCTATTTGTTTAATGACTCAATAATTTCCCTACTACTACTCTGTTCTTCAAAAAGAAGAAGAAGACGAAAAAGGGATCATATTTTTCTTTTATTATATACATAAAAAAGTAAGAATACTTAAAAAAAGCACATTAAACATGAAAAAATACACTTTTTCTTAAAATGTATTTATAAAAAAAATGCAACATTTACACAGGTACACAGAGAGAGAAAAAACACTTTTTTTTGTTTATTTATAGAGAAAAAAATACAGCATTAAATTTGAGAGCACTTGAAATAATATCACTTTTTTTTGAATGAAACATTTACAAAAAAAAAAATCTGCTCTAAGTAAAAAAAAAATAACTTTGATATTGTGGCGGTGCGCCCCCCGCGCGCCCCCGCGCTGGCGGCTGGCCGCCTCCCCCCAGCCCCCCCCCCCCAAGGTTTTAGGCATTCGGACGTTACGAGCTTTCCCATGGTACACATTCGCCGTCTGAAAAAGTGCCAGCGGAGGGGTCACACCGTCTCACAAACTAGGTTTTCAGGAATTATCACATTTACAGGAAGCTCTTATTCGAGAGACCGATTGCACTTTCCCTCATGGTGATAACACAATTCTATAGATGCCCGTGTCTGAAATTCTTATCCATATAGCGCGTGGGTACTCCTTTGCAACGTTTCTTGATTTCCTCGTTGTGTGTCTGTATAAAGTACACCTTCGGACTTACAAACATACCACGGGAAATCATGTTACTTCCCGTTTCTGTTTTCAAAAATAAAAGTTGATTTGGTGCCCGACGTTTCACTAGCCCAGGGTAAAGACCACTCCAGTCGGTGTAGTCCATATGTGAGCTGATAAGTTTACCGTGTACCAAATCATCAATTAGATTTGGGGTTTTTACTTTTAACAGTAGAGAATCCGTGTCCCCGTAGCAGACCTCTACTTGCCCCTTTTCCGGCCACTGTACCCTAGCCACATTGTAGTAGAATTCCAACATGAGATTTTTTGAGATCTCCAACATCGCACTGCCTGCAGCAATATTTTTATTCAGGACAATGCGTCTTTTTTTCCTATTCAAAAGTACCATGTCTGGGCCAATGATTGTGAAGGAAGTATAATTTGGATCGGCAATAATTCGAGCACATTGTTTGGGGTCGGTCACGACGTCACAACGATTCCTATTGCGAACACTCTCACACATTTTGCCGAAAGCCGAATTCAAAATGAGCTTATAAATTTCTTTTTCGGCTTTCGTCTGCGCTGCAGAACGTTTGTTGACAAAGGTGTCAACAAATGTTTTCAGATAGGGTTTTTGACTAAACTGGAGCGCTCTGTGAACCTTTGTGACGTTGAAACCGTTGTTGCACATCCATTTTAAAGCTACGTGATGTACAACTATTTTTTTTTTTGGCAGAAGGTTAGCAATAAGTTTTTGTTTTGAAGGTGACCAAGGCACTCCGTCCAGCTCTACTAAATGTCTGTTGTGAGGGCTTAAAGAGTTCTTGGTCACAGGTTTATTGATGAACGGGAAAACAAAATCCTTTTCTGAATCGTGAAGCTCGATTGGTATCTCTCTATCCATTTCCAAAAACCACCCAACCGGACCATTCTCCTCAACACTCGTCGCCAATGTTGGGGAAATGGGGAGCTTGAGGGTCATTGAGCCATTTATAGTCACCGCAAGGTAGCGCATAATGGTACATGGCCGAGGGGTAGAGAGAATTCATATCAAGGAAAACTGCATCCGATTTTGTCCCCGTCTTCTCTCCTGTTGGATCAGTTTCCAAGATACAATCCGCATGAAAAACAAACCCCCTCTCATTGATCTTTCTATGAAAAGGTGCTGATCAATATCTGTGATTACCTCGATTTTTTTCCCACTAATTCTTAGGATGAGGTCCATCACTAGATGAGGAGATGAAAAATAATAGCCCAAATCAAGATTAAACTCTTCATAGATTTTGTCCGTATTTTTACACATAATGTCTAACAGAGTTAACACGTCACTCGACAAATACAGCTTGCAGTAGTCAAATCCATTTTTACACCCTCTCTCTGCCCAAACTTTTTTTTATCAAAACTGTATTCCTCGGGGGTGCAACTACGATCGTGAAGACTGTCGTAAAACGATTCAATTGAAGGAACAGTTTCTTCGGCGAATCTCGACATGGAACAAAAATAATCATAAGGATAGTTGCTCTTGACCGTTATCAAATCATATAAATCATTTGGAAATTGTTGCTTGAGAAGGGGGAAAGCATTGCAGCCGTCATCGTTTTTCTGTACTTGAATTAATTCGCTCAATGATTTGGGGAAAAAACTGTCTGAATCTAAAAAGTGAATTGTATTCATGTAATAAATGTCGGCTTAAACAAATTTCCACATAAATTCCAAAACAAGCAGCTTTTCCGATGACTTAGGATTGATTTTATAGAAAAAGCTGTCTATCACCAATGCATCATCTATTGTTCCATTTCTTTGAGGATGTGCCAATACTGGTAGCACATACTTTAGATCGTAGTTACAGCTATGTATAAAAACAGGAAGAAAAAGTTGCTGTTTAATTTTTAAATTACATGAATTGTGTGCCCACCCTCAAAAGTTACTTTTCCCCATTGAATTGGGGTCAATAAGGTGATTGTGATCCTGGACCGCGTCTTTTGGGGCAAGGGCACTCCTACATACCCAGCAAATTTTCCCCTTTTCCAGCAACAGTTGCTCTTTATCTGACAATGTCATCGGGTAATTGGTGTAACGCAATCGTGAAATTGCCCCGTTCGCTGTTTTTATTAAAGAAACCAATAACTTTTCCATGCTGCCCTCCCCATCCATAGTAAAAAAAAACTCTTCCATTTGCATTTTATTGTTGGAATCGCGACGGGTGTTCGCGTACGAACATGCAACTAGCTTGTATTCCTTGACTATATTCGGCTTTGATGGGTCCGATACCTCAATCAGTCTTGATTCACAGTCTAGAGACACTTTATCAACTTGTAGCAGGGAATTTTGGAAATTTTTAAATTGTAAAGTGTCTTTGCCTTCTACCGGCATTTCAATTCTTTGATTGCCATGAATTTTGCAATGGTTCATGTGATCTGAAAATGTTCGCTCGGATCTAAATGGAGAAAGGCACATGGGGCAATAGAAACGTTCCCCTTTGTTCTTGCCTTGAGATAAGAGTCGACTTATTGCTGTAACGGGAAAAAAATGACCAGAAGAATTTACATCTTTGGGAGGTTCGTAAATAACCCATACCCAATTTTTAAAATTTTCCACCATTAGTGTCCTCACTGAGTACAAAACTCCTTTTTTATCTGATTTTTTCCCCCATCTACAAATTCAGTGTCATACTGGAGAACAACCCACCCCCCCCCAAGATTTTCATTTGCTTTCTCGAATATGCTTATTTCTTTCAAGTACACCGGATACATCCCCTCTAAACAATCAAAATTTACTTTAGGGAAAGTTTTTCACCGTTACGTGCAAGTCCGTCGACATTTTTCACTGTTGAGTCTTTTTTTAATGTCTTATGGGCTTCTGCTAAAAACGCATATTTAGAGCATTGCAGCCCTGTTTCAAATCTGAAACCCTGAACCCCTCCCGTAGCAGACAAATCTGGGTGGCATTTTATTTTTACATTACCCGCCCCCCCCTTAAAATAAAGTTTTTTTTTAAATCTACTGAGATTCAGATCCATGTATTCAATGTATAAAATGGTGGACCCACTTCCCCTCTCGTTAAACGTATCCAAAGTCGAAATTAGTTTATTCACCCAGTTGAAAAAGTTGTCTTCGAATTCGTTTAGACCTGGGTAAAAAGTCTGGTTGCCTGTTGAAAAATGAAAATAAAAAATATCCCCGGATGTCTCCTTTTGTAAATAAACTTTTTCATTAACTGATGCTTTAACTCCCCCGTGACCTTCCCCGTTCTGGATCTGACTCTCAATTTGCGCTCGAATTCTGTCGATGTAGCGATGGAGAACTTTCACGGGGTCAGTTAAAATAATGCCCGCGTTTTCCTCGGGAGGGTTAAAATCTACCCTATACGTTTGCAGGTGACTTAGAGCAGATTCTAACAAATAAAATTCACGCAATTCCGGGGACTTAGCACTATTTTCATGTCCTGCACCTGTTTGTACAGGATCCAATTCACTAATAGTAAAGTTGTCATCAAAAATGTCCGCGGAAGGATTAGGCCCAAAAATTTGCATAAGACTGTCCATTTCTTCAGATGTAAATTGAAAATCTAGGGGGATATCAAATAACATACCTTCACTAACATCATCATCCGGTGAGAGGGGACAATTACCCATGATACTTTGAAGTCCTGGACCAGAGAAGGCAGAGGTTTTCACAGCTTCCCCCTGAAACTAGAAAATGAATGGATTAAGTTTTTTTTTCTTTGACGAAAGTTTTATCACAATTATAACACACTTTTCCTTATTTTTCTTTTTTTATAGAACAATTTTTTTTTAAACTAAAAAGTTACCCCCTCCTCCCTCAGAAAGTTCAGAAAGACACAATAGCCTTATCTGCAGTGAAGCATTTTTGTTCTCGTACGTGTCACGAATATTAACACGCAACATTTTTCAATACCAACCAACAAAACCTAATTCCTCCTAGAATTATTTAAACTAAAAAATTACCCTCTCCTCCCTCAGAAAGCTCACAAAAACACAATAGCCATATCTGTAGTGAAGCATTTTTCTACTAGTAAACTAATTTTTAAAACAAAGAAAGTTACCCCCCTCCTCCCACAGAATGTTCATAAATACACGATAGCCTTATCTGTAATGAAGCATTTTTCTACTCGTATGTTTCCCCGAACATTTAAAGAGTACTATTTTTGATTGCCATCCAACAAAACCCAATTCCTCCTAGAATTTTTTAAACCAAAAAGTTACTCCCTCCTCCCTCAGAAGGTTCAGAAAAACACAAAAGCCATATCTCTAGTGAAGCATTTTTTTACTCGTAAATTGAAAAATTTGCCCCCCCCCTCCCTCAGACAGGACAGAAAAACACACTAGCCTTAGCGCTCGTGACTAATTTTTCTACTCGTCAACTATTTTTTAAAACTAAAAAGTTACCCCCTCCTCCCTCAGAAAGTTCAGAAAAACAAAATGGCCTTATCTGTTGTGAAGCATTTTTTATATTTAACGCGTACCATTTTTCCATACCATCCAACAAAACCCAATTCCTCCTAGAATTATTTAAACTAAAAAGTTACCACCTCAGAAAGTTCAGAAAAACACAATAGCCTTATCTGTAGTGAAGCGTTTTTCTATTCGTAAACAAATTTTTTTTTAAACTAAAAAGTTACCCCCTCCTCCCTCAGAAAGTTCAGAAAGACACAATAGCCTTATCTGTAGTGAAACATTTTTCTACTCGTATGTTTCCCGAATATTTAACACTTACCATTTTTCCATACCATCCAACAAAACTCAATTCATCCTATAATTATTTAAACTAAAATGTTACCCCCCCCTCCCTCAGAAAGTTCACAAAAACACAATAGCCTTATCTGTAGTGAATCATTTGTCTACTCGTAAACTAATTTTTAAAACTAAAAAGTTACCCCCTCCTCCCTCAGAAAGTTCAGAAAGACACAATAGCCATATCTGTAGTAAAGCATTTTTCTACTCGTATGTTTCCCGAATATTTAACCCGTACCATTTTTCCATACCATGCAACAAAACCCAATTTCTCCTAGAATTATTTAAACTAAAAGGTTACCCCCTCCTCCCTCAGAAAGTTCACGAAAACACAATAGCCTTATCTGTAGTGAAGCATTTTTCTACTCGTAAACTAATTTTTAAAACTAAAAAGTTACCCCCTCCTCCCTCAGAAAGTTCAGAAAAACACAATGGCCTCATCTGTAGTGAAGCATTTTTCTACTCGTATGTTTCCCGAATATTTAACGCGTACCATTTTTCCATACCACCCAACAAAACCCAATTCCTCCTAGAATTATTTAAACTAAAAAGTTACCCCCTCCTCCCTCAGAAAGTTCACAAAAACACAATAGTCTTATTTGTAGGGAAGCGTTTTTGTATTCGTAAACAATTTTTTTTTTAACTAAAAGTTACCCCCGCCTCCCTCAGAAAGTTCACAAAGATACAATAGCCTTATCTGTAGTGAAGAATTTTTTATAATCGTATATTTCCCGAATATTTAGCACGTACCATTTTTCCATACCATCCTAAAAAAACCAATTACTCGTAGAATTATTTAAACTAAAAAGTTGCCCTCTCCTCCCTCAGAGAGTTCCCACAAACACAATAGCCATATCTGTCGTGAAGCATCTTTATACTCGTAAACTAATTTTTAAAACTAAAAAAGTTACCCTCCTCCTCCCTCATAAAGTTCAGACAGACGCAAAAGTGTGCTTTATTTGCTAATAAAAAAATGTATTATTTACCGCACTCTCTGAGGGGGGTAGAGAAAATGATCCCAATGGTCGGGGGTGGGGGAGATTAAAATTTTAATATCTTTGACAAACTCTTTTACGATGTTGAAAAATGGCGAAAAGAAAATACTTAAAAAAAAAACAAAAAAAGTTGGATAGAAAAAGGTAGAAGCTAGAGGTGAAAATACTAACATTTCCAAATTCAGACTGCTGTTGAGTGCCGTCCGTTTCTTGCATAGATGTGGTGGCGATGTCACTGGCTTGTACAGGTGAGCCAGTGGGGCTCCCCATCATGTGAGTAACTATCCATTCTCTTTTCAGTTTTCTACCTAGCTGCATAAGTCCTGGCACTGGTGAGTTTTTAGAAGGCAGCGTCGGTCTGGAATGGATGTGAGTGGCCCCCAATGGACCGCATATCTCCACTTGTTGTATTGGAGCAACGTCGTTAGTCTTAGCTCTCTTTTCCAGGGGAGGGTAATTGTAGGAATCCCCTTTCTTAAAAAGAAGGCAAAATTTAGCATGGAAAAAAACAATTCCCTTTTTTACAGAAGAAAAAATTAGTCTGCTCAAAGAACCCCCTCTAACCACACGGAATCAGGGAACAGAGTCTCTCTCAAACCCCGTAAAGCTCTTTTAAAAGATACAAGAATTACTTATTTAACACAAAAATTTCATTTTTAACGGATACCAAGTAAAGAAAAACTGTGTTAGAATTGATTCATTGCCCTCTTCCATGTCATGTATTTTTATAAAAGCCTCTTAATCATCTATTGAATCCATTTAATTTAATCAAATACAATTTAAAAATTTACGTCTAATTTGGTAAGAAGACAAAATATTCTTTAAATGAGTCTTTGATCACAAATATCCGTCTTTTTTTTTTCTTAATCCCGATAATTCACATACCGCGAATAGATCACTTCAGACCGATAACAGTTAGAGTAATTAGATCCGGGTTGCAGCGGAATGTTGTTTTGAAATCATCCCCTCTTTGGTAACATGTTAAACACAGATGGCTTTATTTAGAGCGGAAGAAGATAGTACATTTTAAATGCGGGATTGGGAAAGGATTCTTTTGAACGAAAAAGAACTAAAACTACAGAGCAATGGAAAAGGGAGTTTTTTTGTTTTACATAATAGAAAAAAGCGTGCTTTGCCGTTTTTATCGAATATACGCATCATATTCTTAAGATTTTGTATTGTTGGAGGGGAGGGGGCTAAGTCCCCACTGAAATTTGAATTTACTAGTAAAACGTTTTTTTTTTTCATTGAAATAAAGAATGAATGTGTACTCACATTGAAAATAGAAATATCCATTGTTTCAGAGTTAATAAAATCCAGTGTAATATGCTCGATATGATAATAAATAATGAAAATTTAATTCAAAAGCATTAAAAATTTATACAAGTTTTAAATGAGTAATTAATAAGCAATTCCCTGATTGGCTGCCTAAAAAACAGGTGTCAGCTCGAAAAAAAACCCACTCTTATTGAAAAACAACAACTTGGAGTTGAAACGTAGTTTTATAACGTGTTTAATCATGTGTAGTCTTAAGAATGTGTATGTGAACTCATGACCTACATTCATTGTGTAATTGACAACAAAAACAGAAAAAAAAACTTGTTTGAGGACATTATACGCTGGCAAATAACCGCTGGCTGTAGACTATGCCTTGGAAAGCCTTATACAGGGTTTCAATGACGAATTTTTAAGCAATTATCTGATTGGCTGCATAAAAAACAGGTGTCAGCTCGAAAAAAACCACTCTGGTTGAAAAAGAAAAATTGGAGTTGAAACAAATTTGCGCGGGGAATCCCCCGTTCATACTGTTATCTTTTTTGCAATGTTTAGGAACAGGCGGGGAATCCCCACTCGTTTGGAATGGTACCAACAGGACATAAGCAAATAGCACGTAGTTTTATAACGTGTTTAATCACGTGTAGTTTTAAGAATGTGCATGTGAACTTATGACCTACATTCATTGTGTAATTGACAACAAAAACAGAAAAAAAACTGTTTGAGGACATTATACATTGCCAAATAACCTCTGGCTGTAGACTATGCCTTGGAAAGCTGCCATGGAACGTAAAGGCCGCAAAGTAGTACCTTGGTTACTACTGGAACCGATATGCACAAAAAATAGGTTAGGGAAATATTTAAAAATATTTTTATTTGATTGACTTGAAACTCTCGCGTGTAAGTTGTTGATTTAAGGGATCCTTAATTCACCTAGAAAATATAAAACCCATATTGATGAGCCTAAAAATGGGGCCCTGAAAGGCCCAGTAAACACTTGTTTTTTTTTTATCCTTGACGACTTGAAACTTAACAAACACAAGTTCCTGGCTAACTGTAGGCCTGCCCTAATGCCAGAGGCGTCGTTTGAGGGGGGAATCCCCCCAATAATTTGGAAGATAAATTATTATTTAGCCCATACCCCTTGACTCTCCAGATGCAGACCCCTCTTGCTCCCCTCAATAAAAATGATGGAGCTATGCCCCTGCGTAATGTTCTTGGAAAGTTTCAGTTCTGGGGCACAGACCCCCCTTATGGGCCGTAAATATTTTCGTTCTTGATTAGTTTGAAACTTGCAGGCGCAAGTCCCTGTTTTAAGAGGAACCTAAAATAAAAAAAAAGATGTTGGTTCTTTCGAAAATGGGACCAATAAGGAGCAAAAAATTTTCTCTTGTCTGTTCAAAATTTATATCCTGAAGTCTTTGGGCCAAGAGGATTCAAAAGGACAAGCAAAAATCGAAAAAAAATATTGTTTCTCCCGATGAAGTGTGGAAAAATGGCATTTTTTTTTCCAAACGACTAGAAACTTGCAAAACTTGCAACGTTAAGTAGCTTTGGCAAGAGGGCCCTAATGTAAAAAAAAACACAAAAAAACACAAAAACAATTTAGATTGTTTGACTTTGTAAGGGAACCCAATGTAGAAAAAAAATCGTTAGGCCAAATGAGGCCCAAAAACGGAACTAAAAAACTTTGCTTCCCCAAACACATATAAAAAAAAACACTGATAGGTGTTTTCTTGATCAATTTTGAGGTTACATGTAGACAGGGCCAAGAGAACCTTGATGAAGACAAAATATTTGAAAAAATTAGGTTGTATCGATTCGTGCCATCAAGAAGTACGCGAATATTTTTCTGAATCCCTCTTACGGTCTACCATCCTACATAGTGCGGTATGCCATGTATAGGGTCAAATGTCACTTTTTATTAAAATTAATTTTAAAAACTTTTTCCACAATACAAGTTTTTCAAAGAAAAGTAAAGAGCTCCATTAAGCCAAGAATGAGCAAAAATATAGTAAAAAATTTTCCAAGCGTAGAACTACCACAAATCACTATCAGTAAGTAAATGAACCCAGAACGAGCAGAAATTATAATGAATAGCCAAGTCAAACTCAAACGAGCAAACATTAGCATGAGTAGGGCTGATAACCTCCATGCCCTCTCAAGACCAGAAAACAATTTGCACTTTCTAAAAAAAAAAACAAATGACCGTGGATTGTCAGTTTAATTGACATATACGACATTTGTTCCTTAAGGTTTTGATAAATTTTTTTTTTTTAATAAATTACTTTCATAAGAAAGTAAGAAAGGTGAAAACATTTCAAACGTATTTTGTCTGTAAGTAAGGAGTCTGTAAGTAAGTAACTGTAAGTAAGGAGCGACCTGGCTCAATAGAAACCGAAACTCTAAAAAACGGAAATTTGATACCAATAGATACATCAGAAGAATCAGATTTTTATGCTGATTTCAAATATATATATATATATATATATTTCATTAGGTTTAGTCTTACTCATCAAAAGCTACGCGCCTGAGAAAATTTGCCTTATTTTCGACTAAAAGGGGAAATAACCCCTAAAAAATATAGAACCGTAATGAAAATCACACCATCAGATTCAGCATATCAGATAACCCTACTGTAGAGGTTTCAAGCTCCTAACTGCAAAAATGTGGAATTTTGTATTTTTTGCCAGAAGAAAGATCATAGATGCGTGTTTATTTTTTTTTTTTTTTTTTTTTTTTTTTTTTTTTTTTTTTTTATTTCCAGGGGTGATTGCTTCGATCCAGTAGTCGTAGAATATCGTAAGAGGGCTCATTTTAACGGAAACTAAAAGTCCTAGTGCCCTTTTTAAGTGACCAAAAAAATTGGAGGGCAACTGGCCCCCTCCCACGCTCATTTTTTTTCCCGGAATCACCCAATCAAAATTTTCAGATTGCCATTTTGTTCAGCATAGTCGAAAATGTAATTAATATGTCTTTGAGGATGACTTAATCCCCCACTGTTCCTGAGCGACGACCTTCAAGTTATAAACTTTGCCCATTGTTTACATACAGTATTGGTTATTGGAACATATACAGGCGCTTCACGGAGGATTTTTTTTTCTACTGGGGGTCGGGGTCAGAGTAGGGTTACGGGAAGGATCTTTCCATGGAGGATATTTCCTTGGGGAAAGGGACATTTCTATGAAGGGGGCGCCAGATTTCCTAGCATTATTTAAAAAATAATCAGAAATTAATTAAAAAAACAAGTTTTTTTTCAACTGAAAGTAAAAAGCAACATTAACACTTAAAACGAACAGAAATTATTACGTATATGAGGGAGTTCACCCCCTAGTCAATACCTCGCTCTTTACGTGAAAGTTTTTTTAGTACTTTCAAAAGAACTAAATATTCCAGTTAAACGGCCGTTGTTGTTCAGGGGTTTGTGGTTCGAACAAAATTCGAACTTAAACGTAAAGAGCGAGGTATTGAATAAGGAGAAAACTCCCTAATATGCATTATAAAATGATATGGATATAAAAGTTCGTTACGTAATTTAATTCATAGGTTACGTTAGAACAAAATTTCGAGAAAGCCATTTAGTCGAAAAAACGAAAATTAATATGCGAATTTCGTTTTAATTATTCATGTACGTTGAGCCAAAATCAAAGCTTCATTAATTCAAAAACGTTCAGAAATTAACTGAAAAAACAAGTTTTTTTTAACTGAAAGTAAGGAGCGACATTAAAACTTAAAACAAACAGAAATTATTCCGTATATGAAAGGGGGTGTGCCCTCCTCTACGCCGCGCTCTTTACGCTAAAGTTTGACTCTGTCTCACAACTTAATTTTTTTAAACAATAAAAAACTTTACCGTAAAGAGCGAGGCGTTGAGGAGGGGACATCCCCTTTCAAATACGAAATAATTTTTGTTTGTTTTAAGTTTTAATGTCGCTCCTTACTTTCACTTAAAAAAAACTTGTGTTTTTTTTAGTTAATTTTCAGTAAAGCGCAATTTGTGTTCGGGTCTTGAGAAGGCATGGGGTTTATCAGCTCTACTCGTGTTAAATTTTGCTGGTTTGGGTTTGACTATAGTCTTTTTCATGGAAAAAATAATATTGTACATCTTTTCAGTTTTTTTTTCTATAAGAATCCATAGTATGGGTTGCTATTTGTATGTTAAAGAAACTTTTTCAACAATTTTTAAGCCTGACACAAACAGTATAATTTTCAATTTAATTTTATAGCTTCTGAAGTTGACCTGAAAAACAAAACTTAATATCATTCCCATTTACTTTTGACTATTAAAAAGGGCACTAACCCATTAAATTACCAATCGAATCAGCTCTTCGAAGTTTTTAAGACAACAAATGGCCATCTCCTAATTTCTATCAGATACGTTACGGGAAAACCCGAGGTTTGGGGGAGGGTATCCACCCTCCGATCACTCTGAATATTAAAAAGGGTACTAGAACTTTTGGTTACCAATCCAATGAGTCCCCTCTGAAGTTTATACGGTCACCCTTTCTATATGTACCTTATATGCCCCCCCCCAGGGTATAGCATAAATCCTTTGCCCTGAGGGTTGTGGAGGGGGGTTCATTCTCAAAAACATAATTTCCGGACCTTTCAATTACGTTGAACAAAATGGCTTTTTCAAAATGTTGATTGTGTTTGGGAAATGATGGGTGTGGGAAGGGGGTTAGTTGTCCACCAATCACTTTTGACTATTAAAAAGGGCACTTGCTCTTTTGATTTCCAATTGAATGAGCTGTTTTTGAAGTTTCTGTGACAACAAATGGTCATCTCAAAATTTCTATCAGATGCATTTCGGAAAAATACGAGGTGGGGGGGGGGGTATCTACCCTCCGATCACCCTGAGCATTAAAAAATGATCTAGAACTTCCGATTACCAACCCAATGAGCCCCCTCCGAAATTTATACTATCACCCTTTCCATATGTACCTCATATGCCCCGAGGGCATAACTTACACCCCTTTCCCTGAGGACTTTGGGGGGTTGTCACCCTCAAAAACATAATTTCTGGACCTTTCAATTATGTTGAACAAAATGAGTATCTCGGCCATCTCGAAATTTCGATCAGATGCATTCCGGGAAAATACGAGGTTTAGGAGGGGTATCCACCCTCCGATCACTCTGGATCTTATATTACATCTGATTTCAAATCAAATGACACCATTCCGGAGTTTTTACGATCACCCTTTCTATATATACTTTATATGCCCCTAGAGCATAACTTACAACCCTTTCTCTGAGTGTTGTGGGGGGGGGGGGCTGTAATTATCAAAGACAAAGTTTCTGGACCTTTCAACTACGTTGAACAAAATGGCCATCTCAAGATTTTGATTGGATGTGTTTGGGGAAATGGTGGGCGTGGGAGGGGGATTAGTTGCCCTCCAATCACTTTTAACTATTAAAAAGGGCACTAGCCCTTTCAATGTCCAATCGAATGCGGTCTTTTTGAAGTTTCTAAGAGCCATCTCAAAATTTTCTATCACATTCGTTTTGGGAAAATACGAGATGTGTGTGTGTGGGGGGGGGGGGGTGCCACACTCTGATCACTCTGAATCTTAAAAAGGTCACTAGAACTTCTTATTATCATTCCAATGAGCCCCACCGAAGTTTATACGGTCACCCTTTCTATAGATACCTTATATGCCCCCCCCCGGGCATAACATACAACCCTTGCCCAGAGTGCGGGGGGGGGGAGGGTGCCGTCCTCAAATACATAATTTCCGGACCTTTCAACTACGTTGAACAAAATGGCTATCTCAAAGTTTTGATTTGATTTGTTTGGAGAAGTGGTGGGCGTGGTAGGGGGTTAGTTGCCCTCCGATCACTTTCGACTATTAAAAAGGGCACTAGCCCCTTCAATTTCCAATCGAATGAGTCCGTTTCCAAGTTTCTACGACAACTCCTTCGATACGAAGTGCCCTGGTCTAAATAAATAGTATATTGTGGCCACATCGCTCTTTACTTAGGCAGCGCTATTGCGCTGCCTAT
Source organism: Artemia sp. Qi Xiang Cuo (assembly GCF_049724085.1). Classification (NCBI taxonomy): domain Eukaryota; kingdom Metazoa; phylum Arthropoda; class Branchiopoda; order Anostraca; family Artemiidae; genus Artemia; species Artemia sp. Qi Xiang Cuo. The sequence goes on from NC_142809.1 coordinate 34,835,926, forward strand.
GATATTCTTTAGATTAATTTTACTTAAATGAAAGCTATTAAATCCTCCGTCAGTGCAAAATAACATAACAAATAACTTAAAGCGGTGGTAATTTGAATTTACTGAAGATGCAAAACTGAGTTTATCGTGACTCAATTTTAAGTCTTAACTTCTCAAAAAAGTTATAAAGAACTTGAGAAAGACTTTATTTACAGAGATCAGAATGATGTGATTTATAAAAACAAAAAGTGAAACTGTTTGCAGCTGTATCGATTCAGAACATCTGAAAATGGGCCTATAATTTGTTTTGTCTCTAATAGGCTTGAGACCTACAAGGCATATAGACATGGGCAACGGGAGCTCAATGAAAATAAAACTAATGAAAATAATTTGTATTTATTTTATTATTTTTTTTTTTATGAAATAATAATAATCGGTGATACCCAAAAAAGGCCCAAAATTGTTTCGTTTCCGATCGGCTTGCAGCCTACTGGGCAGAACGAAGTATAGAGGAGGAAACATTTAAAAAACTTGGTTGTATCGATTCTTGACCCCCCCCCTAAAACGGACTTAACATTGTCTTTCTATGATCACCATGGAACAAGGGGAACTTAATGAGGGAGCAAATTTTGGACAAAAAATTGTGTTTATATTTTATCTGATCCACTTGAAAATCCGCGGTGTGGTGTAAAAAGGGTTAAGTCCTCTTTTCCTAATTTTACAGGAGAGCAAAATGAAAATAAAATGCACAAGGAAAAAATCTTTCTCACGGATCAGAATTTAAGAAACTTGCAAGTTTCAAGGCTGATTCCTTCTTAACTTTTCCAGCAGAATTCGCTGGAAATGTCCAATTTGTTGAACTGTTCGTTACTTAGAAGTGAAGGGACTTGCGCTTTTTTTTGCCCTTTTGGAATAATTTATGACTTGGTCAGAATTAAATAATATCATCTGCGTACTAGAGATCACTACCAGCAAAACAGGGCTCAATGAGGGCCTTGGGTCTTTATCTGTGCTAAAACGCCACATTCATAGTGAGATTTTACTGATACCGAGATTTAGCTAGCTCTAACTAGAGTCAAACAGATTTCTCATGAAATTTTCTGATTGGCTGAAAATTCTAAGCAAAGTTCTGATTGGCTTAAATTAGCGCTGCTAAATCTCGGCATTAGTGAAACCTCATTGTGAATAAGACAAAATGGAGATTTGCTTTGGTGGAGGGGGGGCACGTCTTCTGGGTCAGGTTCAGAGTCTGTTTGTGTACGTCTTCGTCAAAATTTACGAAGCGTGCATAACTCCTTTATCCCTTCATTGTGCAAATTTGTTGATGCCTATTGTAGAAAAATATATATTTAAGTAAGTTATGGAAAAAAATTAACTAAAAGTCTAATATATCAAAGGGATGTACCCCCTCTTACTCTATTTCTGGCGTACACTTCAAATTTGTTTGGTGCGGGTTTGACGACGTTCAAGAGAGGGTATGCTGCCTGCCCACACAGTGTTAATGTATGGCCCGCTTATTTTTATATTATTAACAAGGCACCGTGCAATCATTTTTTGTCTTGTTTCAGTATAGACGGCCCCCTGACACGCATTGTGATTGTTAAGTTCAAAATTTTGGGAATTTCACGGTACCTCTCCTCTTCCTGATTTTCATATGTGTATATTGCTTGGTTTTTGCTATTATATGGTCATTTATGTATCCCATAATGTGAGCTCCTCTGGAATGGAATTTCCAGTGAAATTTCCAATGAAAATGCCCGAAATAGGTACTTTTTAAAATTTAGGGGGAAACAGGCCTACTGCCCCCCCCCCGCCTACTCGTTGGTCCCAGCACGATAATTTATTTAAAACTAGACTTTTCTCAAAACTTCCAATTATTAATTTGGCCCTGTAATTACTTATATCTCGTGTCTCATTGCTACTATGTAGATGAATAAAATTTGTATGTGAGACATATGACAAGAACAGTTACATTTCCTTAATGTATTTTAGTCTTTTCCATCTTACACTCGGTTTGTGATGAAAAAAAAACAAAAAAACAAAGCGGATGACATTTATGATAAAAAAAGAAGTCCAAATCAAAGCGGAAGACATCTTTCAATGCTACCTTATTCCTTTATTTACAACGGATGTTCGTGACTAATTAACAGACAACTATGAATCTTGCACCAGGTGAACAGGATTTTTTTTGATGCTTTAAAAATGGTGTTTGGCATCCTCAAATGGCTTTGTTGATTGCCATTATTCTAATGAAATGGAATAAGTAATGATTGTAGTTTGATCTCACTCTCACGGAACCACGAGCCCAGTTTGTGCCTCCATATTTAGATTGCTTGTGTCATCTTGGTTTTTAAAAGATACAATAGGCCTATGCTCAACTAAGATGTATATACAAAGAATAGGCCTCGAGTCCCTGTTTTAAACTCTGCGTGGATCAAATTTCCCCTGAAGACACAAGTTTTGTACCTCCTTAATTTTTCGAAGGAAATGTCAATCTCAAAAGGGCGCTTTAATTCAATGGAGGCTACAGTGGTGCCTGGGGGTGAAAATGGTACAGGAGGGGTGCTGACCACGTTAGACCTTTAAATTGAACCTTGAATTTTCATATCTCAATCGAATGAACCTCTTCATGAGTTTTTACCATTAATGCACCATAGTTTCATTTTTTGAAGATCTGTTATAGTTAGGGTACTTACTTTACTTAGTTCTTACTTTTGACAGGAGCAAGACGATCGACTATCCTGCCCGGTACCAGAGGGCCTTGGAATGACCTTTGATGCCCACATTTGATCTATCGGCTGTAACTTCAACGAAATTTTAAAACAGTCTTCTTATATCCGACGATTCCTCTGGAGTCCCTCCCCTCTACGGATCCAGATTTTCTTTAATTTTTTGCTGAGGCTCTTCTTTTGTCCTCCTGGTTTTTATTTCCGGTAGTGGACTGGTTCACAAACTAGGACATATCGTGCCTGCAGGAGGACACGGAGTGTTGCTTTTGGTGACGTCTTTTTATGATGAGTAAAAGTTCTTCTTATCAGCCACATTGACTTCTTACTTCACTATTCGAAATTCTGTTCTGTCTGTTAATATGGATAATATGGCAAAGACAACGGTGATCGAACACATCCAAAGATCTCTCCTCCTCTGCCTTCAACAGCTATGTCTCATAAGGGTATACTAGTACAGCTCGGACAATTGCAATAATCTGACAGTTGGACAGTTCCATGGTGTTTTGTAGTGAAGTCTACTCTCCAAGCCTTGGCTATATAAGCGGAAATTTATCTTTCTGCTCACTATCTAATGTTAGAATAAACCCTTGATACTTAAATTCCTTGATATTTTCTGTTGACTCTCTGCCAAGATTAACCTGGCAAGCAACAGATGGGAGCCTCTAGTAGCGAGTTTTTACTATACATAGAGTTATCTGGGACATCGTTGATCATGTCATGTAGATCATGGGCGGAGCCTCTATAGTCTTGGAGCCTCTAGTAGCGAGTTTTTATTATACATAGAGATCTCGGGAACATCGTTGACTGTCCCATGTAGATCATGGGCGGTTGATTCCAGCAGATATGTGAAATCCAGATCTGTCACGGATTGTATGAAACCAGCTGTTTGCTCGAAGATGATTCCGCTTTGGTTTTCAAGGCATCAATTGCACTCCAGTTTGTCGCGTAGTTGAATAGTATGGAAGATAGAGGACATCTTTGCTTTGCTCCAAATCCACTGGAAACTTAGAATTGTCGTTATCGGCTAATTGGCCACAATTCTTGGTATCTTTTTACACGCTTCGGAGTATCTCGATGAGTTTTTGTCACGCACCGTCTTCAGCCATGATTTTCCATAGCTCCTCCCTAATGAAACAGTCAAAGGCAGCTGTAAAGTCAATAAAGGAGGTAAGTAGAGAAGACAAAATAGCCCTTCAATGAAATGTACGCTAGTAAAAACTTAGTGTACTATGGTAAATAAGTTGAACTCTTGATTTTGTTATGGAGTTTTGCAGTTTTGAACCCCATCCTAAAGTTACATTGTTGCGAATCCAGTGGATTTGCCTTGCAAATACTTGGACTATCTGTCTTGGCTTTTCTCTGTCTACAATTGGCCATGGCTTGATGCAACCTATGCAACCTACTGCAAAATACTTGATAACTTTAATTCAAAATCAACAAGTAGCATTATAAATATTGTAAATATCTTATGAAAGATATAACATGTTTAAAAAACTCTCATACGGAAATATTTGATCGAGGAAGAGTACCATGCTGTTTTTTCTTTCATTTGTCTAAATAAGCTTTGCTCTCATAAATCTAAGATTACCTAAACGACCAAAAACATTATACGAGTATATACTTTAAGCAAAACTCTCAATGCAAAAAAAGCAAAGAAAAAGCAAGGTGAATTGAAGAGGAAACAATTGCGTCGTAAGGTTCACCTCTGTCCCTTCCTCCGTGGTTTCGACCCTGCTGTTTTTTTTTTACCTTTGTCTCTCTTGTATGCATGAAAATGTCGGTGAGTCTGCCCTCGAAGGAACCAGGAAAAACTTAGGAAATACCTTAATGGTCTTCTTAGAAGTAGGAGCTCAGTATGAAAGGTGGGAAAGTCCAAATGGTTTTGCGTAGGGATTAGTATTTTATTGATCAGTTCGTAGATTTTGCCAAAAATCTACTATTTTATTTTTAAAAACTTAGTTCTCATTAACAAAAAGTTTGAAAATAACTTACTTTATGAAGTGAATTATAAGCTAAAATATGAAATTATAGTAAATATCACTAAGTCGTGTTTCAAAGTGCCAGATCCACAGGTCCTACTCGCGGGGCTTAAGTGCTCGAGAAGAAGTGATGTCACGTAATTCTGAAGGAAAAATCCTTTTTATGATATGACTGGCTTTTTGTTTTAAGAAAAGTTTACATTTTTGTTTCTTTTAGGATATAATCAATTATGTGATATCACGTTCATCTGATGTTTCGAAATCCTATTCTTATTTGTATGGGATCCGTGTTACAAAGCAAGGTCAATCTGATGTATCTGAAGAATGGCTTTGTAGTGAAGCACCCGTCATTCAGGTATTTCTCACATTTGTTTTAGATATTTTGTTGCGGGTAAGGAGATACATGTGGTTTCTAAATTGGGTTTGAGTGTAAACGAGTGCATTAATGATTGAATAGAAGGTTACAAATAAACGGACTTTTATACAAATGACATGTCAAGCCGGGTTTTATATTAAAAAAAAAAAATTGATAGAAGTAAAATTTAAGTTGAAACTTAAAATAGATAAAAATTATTGGCTTTTAGTTTATGCAACATATCTGAAAAACGGGTTCAAATAAACAGATTCTTGATATTTGCCTCTGGTTGTAGAATTCTGAAAAAACTACGCTGTACTGAAAATACAAAACCATCGCGACTAAACATGACTAGTAGTAGAAAAGTCTTTAAGCACTCCGCTGAAAATAAAATATAAATTAATGATGCTCCCTATAGTGTTTCACCGGCCATGAAGTCAGTAATTTTTTTATACAATGAAATACTGCAGTTAGCTCAGTTTGGAGTGTAACTTACTAAGGGGACTAGGAGAGGGAGCATTAAAGAGGGGATTTTCATCATTCGTTGCTGATTTTGGCCTTGGAGATTTCAATGGTGCACTATTTATATTCTTCGTTGTTTAGATACCCCGTCAGTGCTTGAAAAATAAAAAGAATAAAAAGAGAAACATCAGCGTTTCAAGCTCTTTTTTGAAATTCTCGGAAAACTCTTTTCGCAACTACGTTTTACTGTTAAGATGAGATAATAGGGTACTTGGGCATTATATGGGCACTTTTAAAAAGTCAAGTTTGGTTAATGCTAATGAAATATAATAGGATGAATATATAGTAGTTTATAAACAAAATTGGGCTATATATTTGCACATTAGGAGGGGGGGGGAGGTTGGTAAAGCATAGCATATATTAAATACGTAACCTAACCTAACCTAGGTCCCTTCCCCCCGCCCCCCCCCCCCCTAAACCCCAAAAAATAACAGTTTAAATATAGTTCCCAGATTGAGAAATCCCGGAATACTTGTTTATACAACATCAGATAGCGTCAAATCTTTTCTTTTGTCGTGGATGCCTCGGGTTTTTCGTGACTGGTTTCCTTGTAACTGTCCATATAATGCCCAAGTACCGATAATAGCAATTGCTACTCTAACATCCAATTTGAATTATTTTTTTGCATTAGTGACTGTTTTTTTCAAAAAGCACGTGAATATGATCAACTGCTTTGCAATGGGCCTTAGAACACTTCCTTGCGATTTTAGAGTAATCTGCTAGTCCTGCTAGTCAGCAGACGGTTTTTGAATAAACTCGCCAGGATATTTCACGGTCGCCTCGTTTTTTGCCTTTTTTTCTAGATTTTAATGTGAGACACTCGAAAACTTCCCGTTGAGGGTTTTCGACCATTGAGATTATGTGTGTACTGTTTTTATGCTTCCAGCCTTTAAACTCCAGAAATGGCATGAAAAAGTCATTATGGGGTCGTGTGGCACTTTACGAGTGTATTATAAAGACAAATTGTCAAATAGTACATGAATAGGATCAAGAGCCTTGAAATGAGCCAGTAAAAACCTCTCTGCGACGTTGCCTGCTAGTCCTGCTAGTCAGCACACGATTTATGAATGAACGTGGAATTCCCTTCAGCATTCACGCCAGACTACTTTTTCCCTTATTTTCCTCATTTTTCAAGATGGGTGAATGAATATTCTATTTGAGGGTCTTAGACCACGACAAATGGATCGAGTATTTTATAATTTGGATTTCCTGACATTTTAACCCTATTTGGGAAAAAAATTGATGTTTGTGGCACATAATGGCTGAAAACGCCATCTTCTTGTAGGGCAATCTCTTTTGTTAACTAAAAGGTGCCCTAAATATTGCGGTTTCCTTTCAAATGAGATATAGCGTTCTTGCGATATTGCGGATATTCTATTTTGTTAACTTGGGTAAATGTACCGTTTTTCGGTTTACATTGCTACTTCCCTGCGAATACATTCTAAGTACCATAGCGGTTTACAGTGTAAAACTTCTAGGTTGACCAGAGACAGAATTATATGGATCTCTCCCCCAAACAAAATTTAGAACTCCGTATGCTTCTGTCCCCTGTCTTCTCTAGCACTACAGAGTTTCAACTGAATCCCTTGACCTGCTCATGAGATCTTGCAGATACAGTATTTTAATAACCTGAAAATATATAGTTTTTTTTATTTAGGTCTACCCTCTCCCCTAAGTTATAATTCAACGTCCACCGTAGTGAAAATTTTTGGTCTCTGTATAATGGAAAACCATTTTTAGAGGAATCTTTTTTTATACGTGGTTGAAGTTTTTGCTTAAAGATTCCTTAGAAACTCCAGTTTGGCTAGAAGATTCGTTGTGGGGTCGATTGTGATCAATTATGATGTACTAGGGTATCGTGCATTATGTACTGTTTGTATGTATTTACGCTCACTGGAATGATTGAAGGATAATAGTTGTGGACTAAGATCATTTGAAAGTCACTTCAGTATATATGATCAAACATTGTATCACATTATATCAAAGAACGTGGTAACTTTTAAAAGGGTGTTGCCATTGGAGAGAAACTTGTCACCCAAAAGCTTAATAACTGTGTTATTTTTGACTTGCCAAAAGTTAAAGAAGTATATACCTGAAAGCGGCATTAAATATTATCTCTCCCAAACTGCTTTCTGCGAACCTTCAAGTCAATGACTTTGTATAAGAAAACTGAAAGATAATCTGTTGCATTTTGCTATATCCTCTTCCATAGATGGAGTAATATTCAAATTGTAAGTGCTACTTTTTCATAACTTTTTGTCTGGTGTAAAAATGAAATGAGAAGATTGCAAATCTTTTTCCTCATCTTTTAATTCTGGCTTTCCGGACAGAATTCAATCAAACATAATGATATAGAACAAATCAGAATGGTTTTTTCCCAAGTTGGTCGAATGTTTTACTGGTTTTTGGTTCTCTGATAATGAAGCTAGAGACATTAATAGTAAGGATAAGACAGTGTAGTTCAAACATGTTTTGTGGATTGTTTAATTCAAGAGAAATAGTTTTATTTGTGTATGTTTTTGATGCACTTAAAGATTAAAATTTTCTTTTTCGATTATGAGCAAATTTGGAATGTGGCTTACTGATTATGCGTAACAGCTGATTTGTGGTTGAAATAAGAACAATATAGCTCCAAAAAATATAACATAACAATATAATCACAGTACAAAACATTATAGTTTGAAAATATTTCGTGGATTGTTTAATTCAAAAGAGCTATGTGCGGGTGTATGTGTGTCTCTTTTTTTTGTTATGCAGCTGCGTTTTTCTTTCAGTTATAATCAAATTTGGGACGTAGATTATTGGCTGTTGGTAATGAATGATTTATGTTGAAATACAGAAGAAATAATGGATTTTGTTTTTAGCCAAGATGATTTAGGACTTTAATAGTTTGAATATGCTTAGTGGATTATTTGCTCCAAATAAGTTTTTGCTTGTATTTTGATATACCTGAATAGTGCTGCCAGGTTGGGATAGGCTCTGACAATTGGGCTAAAAAATTTAACTTAGCTAGCCTAATTTTTTTTTTTTTTTTTTTTTTTTTTTATTATTATTATTAGCGGAATCGGGTAAGCGTTTAGATAAAAGGCAACTCCATAAAAATGTGTATGTTAAAATGTGTCCATTTGGACCATTGGTTTTGAGGCGTTTGGATTACTGTGATTCCAGAAAATTTTTTATGAGTAAAGGCAAAAAATCGGATACTGTTTTTGGAGAGTTGATGGTTTGTGATTGAAATCGGAAAGAAATGCTGAATTTGGACGTATACTACCAAATCTGCAAAAATATAAAATTATAGTTTCTTAACCTCTGTAGAATGGCAACAGACTGAGCTTAACTGTGTTTCTTGTGATTTTACCCATGAAATGTCAAGAGACCAATCAGGGGCCAATGTGACCTCTATAACAGTGGGGGGGGGGGGGTAGTCGGAGGGAGGGTATCTAATTTCTGCAGATACCTAATATCAAAAGACTTTTTTTCTAAAATTATTAGTAGGATAATAAGCTAATGGTGAAAGGGAAACAGAAAACTAAATGAATTAAAAGATGGAAGTCAAGATTTACTTCTAATAACTATAAAGTTTTGTCTTGCCAGGTTGTCGAAAAATATTCCCCTAATGCCTGGAGATATGATGTACGGGTCCGTTGTCTACCATATCCTCTCCAGGAGTTTTACAACAAGGATAAGTCAACATTTGGGTACTATTTCGAACAGGTAATTTTTTTCAAGTTATATTATTGATGGTAGTTGGTGTAGATAGGCAACAGAGGCATTAGTAGATAGCAGTCTTTTTGAAGCGTTCTTTTTTTATAGAGTTTCCAGGTGATAGAATCGAAGCAGATGAAGAACCCTAGTTTCTGAGACTATTTAGGGAGGGAGGAGGGGGAATGTTTTATTGGAAACGTTTAGAAATATACAAAAGGCCAAAATAGGAAGAGAATGAAAAAAAGTGTTTCATGCCAAGGAGATGGCCAGTCCCACTGGCAGCTGTCAGAATTTCTTTTAAGGGTCTGCTCGCTCTTGCCCCCTTGTGCAAAATCTTCACTACAATGGAAAAGGAGACCACTCGCAGTTGATTCTGGAGATGTGCCAAGTTCGTTTTTTTATCTCATTCTATGGTACAGAAATATGTCGAACAAATACCGCATTACGGATCCTTTCCCAGCTGTTAAAAGAATACTGGCTAAATTTAAAACTGATATAATCAGCGTTAATTACTCACGGACTATTGAGATTTTATAGTATTTTATTGAAGTTCAAATCAGTCTTTACGTTTTTGAAAGTCTTGACGGGTAATAAGTAAAAAATAGTAATGGTATAATATAGTATCATGTTACTTATATTGATAAAAACTACCGTAGAAAGACAAAACCACTGGAGACAAAAAAAAAGTCGTTTCCAAATTTTTCATCATCCCTTAAAAATAAGAGCACTATGTTCTTCTTGACTCGAAAAAAACTTTCCAGTGTAGAAGACACATGTTTCTTGGATTCTTAGGTTTGAACTGGTTTAAAGAAAAGCGAAAAAGCTTCAGGATTTTGTCAGAAAAGTCAATTTATGGCTTTTGAGGAAAAGTCAGTCATTCTATAACGATTAATTAAGTTAATTTAATGATAAATTAACCTAAATTACGATTAATTAACGTTTTTGATTAGGATTGAATTAGTTTTAAGGGGATTTCGCTGCGTACGACATTTGTGAATTTAATTATTCGTTTTCAAATTAAGTTCACAACAGTTTGGACATTAAAAATATTTCAGATAGTCCCTAAGGAACATTATATTCTTGTAGGAATACCATATCTCGCCTATGAACGACGAAAAACTTCTAACATTTTGTGTTATATACTTGTTCTTAAGAGGTCATTATCAAAAGTAAGTTCTTCTTGAAGTATGCTCTAGCTTAGGATGTTGGTTTTTAAGGCTAACGTATATTTTTAAGAAACTTTGTATAGATAGATATATAGATATTATGGATATATAGATATAGATTTATATAGATATGTATTTATAGATGGCGTGCCTTTACGTAGGTCACATTCCGTTTCCAATGAATCTAGGCATGGAGAAACTGTGAAATTGTTATCAAAATCCCTTTTTTAGAGTTTTGGTTACTATTGTCCCGGTGAGTTTACTCACCCCCTTTTTTTTTTTTTTTTCATTTATTATTTCCTTTCCTCTCTTAGCTTTATATTATCCCGAATCGCTCTTTACTTACACTTTGTTACCGCGAACTGTTTGACATCCCTTTTTCTTAACACGTAGCCTATTATAATAGTTAATAATCATTATGCATTGTATAATTTTACTACCTGCTTAGAAACTGTTTTATCAAACAGTTCGCGATAATAAACTGTAACGAGTGATTCGGCTCAATAGTAACTGAAAATTTAAAAAACGCAATTTAGATGACAATTGATACATCAAAAGAAATATCTTTCTATTCTTATTCCAAATATATAAAATTCATTAAGTTTAATGTTGCCTATCAAAAGCTACGAGCCTGAGAAAATTTGTCTGGTTTTCGAGAAAAGGAGGGGGGACTCCCCTAAGAAGTCAAGCGATGTTAACCAAAGTTACACCATCAGATTCGGCATATTAGAACTCTACTGTAGAGGTTTCAAGCTCTTATCGACAAAAGTGAGTTTTGCATTTTTACCAGAAGAAAGATCACGGGCGCGTGTTTATTTAATTTTTTTCCCCAGAGCTGATCACATTGAACCAACAGTCCTAGAAGATTAGGAGAGGGCTCATTCGAATGGAAATCAAAAGTTATAAAGCCCTTTTTGAGTTACCAAAACATTGAAGGGCAACTAGCCCCCTTCCCACACCCCTTTTCCCCCCAATGACATTTGACCTTCGAGATAGTCTTTTATTCAGTATAGTTGAAAGGTCCAATAACTACGCTTTCGGGGATGACAGGGCCCCTCAAAGCGCTTGGGGAAAGGATTGTAAGATAAGCAATTTGTCCCTTGTTCACATATAATGTTTTTTATTAGAATATACGAACAAATTTTGAGGGGAATTTTCTGCGGGGGGATTTTCCAGGAGGAATATTTTTTTGGGGGGAGGAACGTATCCGGAAGATATTTTCCAAGGGAAATTTATCAAGGGGGGGGGGGGCGATTTCCTGTCGTGATTCGAAAAACGGTCAGAAATTAAATAAAAAAACAACAAGTTTTTTCAACTGAAAGTAAGGAGCAACTTTAAAACTTAAAAAATAACAGAAATTATTCCTGAAATGAGGGAGGAGGTCTACCCCTTTTTCAACCCTCGCTGCTTGCGCTAAAGTTTGGTTTTTTGTCACAATTCTTTAAGAGCGACTGGTCAAACAGACCGTTGAACTTGAATGGGTAATAATAAAAAAAAAAAAAAATACTATAGGGTAAAGAGCAAGGGACAGGAATGGGTATCCCCCTCATATACAGAATAATTTCTATTTGTTCTAAGGTTTAATGTTGCTCCTTATTCTCAGTAGAAAAAAAAACTTTTTTAAAATTTTAATTTTGTTTCTAAAGTATATTGTAGTTTGGTAATGCAGCGTGTATATGAAGTAAATAATTCTTGGTCAAATATTATCCACCCGATAAATATTTGTAAATTGTAATTAATGTCTATGTAATGTATGCGGTCCCCGGTAACATTAAAATTTACGATGTGGGCGCTGAAGAAAATGTTTCCTCACTGCTGGAATAGTCCACCGCTTCTTGGCTTAGTTGCTTCTCTTCCTTGCACCTCATCCTAAATCTGTCCCTCTATTATCTCTGTTTATCCTCATGATTAGATCTTCCTTAGATTTTACTGTACGATAGGAGGCGTATAGCCCATAAAAATGGAAATTATTTTGCAAAAATGTATAAACTTAATGTTTTTGAAACACAGAAAAATACGAATTTGAAAAAAAAAGATCTACACATATATTTCGTATATGTAGTATTGTCTCTATTGAGTTTTACACTGCATTTAAGAATTATTTATTTCCTCTTTAGGATAGTGGTGTCTTAAACAAGGCTATATTTTACAGATTAAGAATGACTATCTATTCAACTCTAATTTGGATGTTGACACAGAAACCGCTGTTATGTTAGGATGTCTGGAAATACAGAGGCTTTTCGTCAAAGGCAATCAGTCAACAAGAGAAAAAACATCCGTTTTAGATTTCTTCGAAAGAGAAAATGGATTAAATACCTTCCTTCCAGAATCCATCACTAATAACGTGAAACCAAAGGTAAACCTGACTATTTTATTATTAATCATTTGTATTTTATTAAATATATTAGAATTATTTCAAAATTATCACTATTTTTGACAACTAGCCTATCTAAGCCTAGATTTCTCTAGACTGTTACCCTACCCCCCTTGTAAAATTAAAATTACTTAAAAATTAAAAAAGCCATTAGTATTTGGGAAAATTTGATCATTTTCCAGCAAAGTTCTTTCTATGACCGTTGCCCCCACCCATTCCTAGAAAATTGCTGAAGACTTATCCCTCTGGCATAATTCTCCTCAAACAGCATACTTGGATTTCCAGTTGAAATTTTTCCGCATTTTTTTCTATGCGGCTTTAATAATGACAATAATAATAGTAACAAGCTGCTTCAGATTAAGTCTCTAAAGCCCAGGCTACGAATTGGGGCTATATAGCAGCCATTATTCATGTCTTTGGCAAGCATATCTCTCTACACTATTCAATTGAAATTTTGACCTGGGTCTTCATGTAGACGGAAAAGAAACACGAATTTTTTTTTATCTAACTTCAGTATATCCTAGTGGTCAGTTCAAGAAATTTTACCATGCTATGGAATGATGGAATAAATAAAATAAAACTGGTTGTGACTCAGAACGCCCAAAATTTTTCGATTTTTGTGACGTGACATTGTACTGACTGAGTACTACGAGGCATATATTTTAAAAAAGGTCCGTTTGAACATAAGTACCCAACGAAAGATTATTTCAAAAAATTAAATTTATTTTCAGAAAGTACATATTTTACTCTATTTAACAGCATAGTTGCCAAGTTTATTCAAACACTTATCATACATCTCAACTAATTTTAAAGTAACCTCTGTATAAAAACTTGCCATCTGTTCCGATAACTAAGAATTCACTTCCGTTTTACGTCATCTTCATTGTAACGTTTGCCACTGAGATACTGTGTGAGGTGGAGAAACGGATGGTAATCACTCGGTGCAAGATCAGGACTGTATGGTGGATGCTCTAAAACTTCCCAGTCAAAACTGTCCAACAAATTGCGGGTTGAACAAGGAGTGTGAAGTCTTGCATTGTCATGAAGAAGGACAATTCCATTTGTCAGCATGCCATTTTTTTTCTTTTTTTAATCGTTCTGTGGAGAGTCTGTTTGACCTTAAAATTTTCAGGGGAGTGTGTGTGTTTCCATTGCATGTTCTGTTGCCCCAATTTGGGCGTCATATGCAAAACCCATGCTTCGTCTCCAGTTCAACCGGTTGCCACCTCAGTGGCAAATATTACAAAGATGACGATGACGTAAAAACAGTAGTGAACTCATGGTTATTGGAGCCGGCGGCAAGTTTTTACGAAGACTTTACTTTAAAATTAGTTGGGAGGCATGATCAGTGTTTGAAAAAACTTGGTAACTATGCCGACAAATAGAGTAACGTATGTACTTTCTGAAAATAAATATACTTTTCTGAAATAACCTTTCGTTGTGTACTTATGTTCAAACGGACCTTACTTAAAAAACACACCTCGTAATTAAACCTTGGCCGTGTGTAAGTTGGAGTAGCATCATATCATCATGTTTTGTTTTATAGTAAAATTCCACCTCTATCAAGTTTCATTGATGCTCCATTTAGAAAATCAGGGACCTCTACATTCTAATTTTTATCTTTCTATTTCACATAACTACGACAACAGTAAATACAAAAACACACGAAAGAACACTAAACGTTGTCGTTTTTGTTGTCGCCTATCAAGAGCTTCAAAACGATATTGCAATTTTATTATGTGCCAGTTCAAATCATAAGCAACGCTATAGCGCTGTCTATAGTACAGGCCATACGGTTCCAGTGTTTTATTATTTATTTCTTATGTTTTTTCCCAGAGGCACTTCATATGGAAGGTGTCATCGTATAAACTTCAAAGAAGGCTTATTCAATTGGAAATCGAGAGTTCTAGTTTCCATTTCAAGAGTCAAAAGTGATGGGAGGGCAACTAGCCCCCCCCCCATGCCATTTTTTCCCCAAATACATCCGATAAACATTTTGAGGTTGCCATTTTGTTAAAAATAGTTCAAAGATCATAAAACAATACTCTGGGATTGACACAACCCCCCAGGGCTGGGGGTCAGACGTTGTAAGTTATGCCCTGGGGGCAAATATGGTTCTTATAAATAGGATGCTCGTATAAACTTCAGAGAGGGCTCATTTGATTGGAAATTAAAAGTTCTAGTTCACTTTTTCAGATTCAAAATAGATTGGGGGGGGCAACTAGCCCCCCCTTTCAACGCCCTTTTTTCCCAAATACATCAGAAAAAATTGACATTTTGTTAAAAAATAGTTCAAAGTTCAGATAATAAAACTCCAGTATCGACACAACCCCCCAGGGCCCGGGGTCAAGTGGTGTAAGTTATGCCCTGGGGGCATATAAGGCTCTTATGGAAGGGATGCTCATATAAACTTCAGAGAGGGCTCGTTTGGTTAAAAATTGAAAGTTCACTTTTTAAGAGTCAAAAGTGACCAGAGGGCAGCTAGCTCCCCCCCATACGCCCTTTTTACCCAAATACAGGAGATGAAAATTTTGAGATAAACATTTTGAGCTTCAGAGAGGGCTCATTTCATTGGAAATTGAAAGTTGTAGTCGCTCTTTAACACTTAAAAGTGATCGGAGGGCAGCTAGCCTCCCCCACGCCCTTTTCCCCCCAAATGCACCAAATAAAAATTTCGAGATAGACATTTTGTTAAAAATAGTTCAAAGGTCAGATAAAACTTCTGTGTCGACACAACCCCCAGGGCCCGGGGGCAGGCGTTGTAAGTTATGCCCTGGGGGTATATATGGTTATTATGGGAGGGATGCTCGTATAAACTTCAGAAAGGACTTATTTGTTTAGAAAGTGAAGGTTCTAGTTTACTTTTTTAAGAGTCAAAAGAGATCGGAGGGCAACTATCGCTCCCCCCCCCCCCCAAGCTCTTTTTTCTCCAAATGCATCAGATAAAAATTTTGAGATAGCCATTTTGCTAGAAATAGTTTAAACGTCATTTAACAAAAACTCTGGTGTTGACACAACCCCCCAGGGCCGGGGACAATCGTTGTAAGTTATGCCCTGGGGGCATATATGGTTCTTATGGAAGGGATGCTCGTATAAACTTCAGAGAGGGCTTATTTCATTGGAAATTGAAAGTTCTAGTTTACTTTTTAAGAGGTAAAAGAGATCCGAGGGCAACTAGCCCCCCCCACGCCCTTTTCTCCCTTATCCCATCCCATAAAAATTTTCAGATAGCCATTTTGTTAAAAATAGTTCAAAGGTCAGATAACCAAAACTCCGGTGTCAAAACAACCCCCAGGGCCCGGGGGCAGGCGTTGTAAGTTATGTTCTGTGGATAAATATGGTTCTTATGGAAGGGATGCTCGTATAAACATCAGAGTCCTCATTTGATTGGAAATTAGGAGTTCTATATCACTTTTTCAGATTCAAAAGAGATTGGAGGGCAACTAGCCCCCTCCACGCCTTTTTCCCCCAAACCTATATGATGAAAATTTTGAGACAGCTATTTTGTTAAAAATAGTTCAAACATCAGATATTAAAACTCTGGGGTTGACACAACCCACCAGGGCCTGGGACAAGTGTTGTAAGTTTAGCCCTGGGGGCATATATGGTTCCTATAGAAGGGGTGCTCGTATAAACTTCAGAGAGGGCTCATTTGATTGTAAATTGAAAGTTTTAGTTGACTTTTCAAGAGTTAAAAGAGATCGAAGGGCAATTAGCCCCCCTATGCCTGTTTTCTCCCAAACCCATCCGATAAAAATTTTGAGATTGCCATTTTGTTAAAGATAGTTCAAGCATCAGATAATTAAAAACTCCGAGGTTGACACAAACCTCAAGAGCCCGGGGGCAAATGTTTTAAGTTATGCCATGGGGGGCATATAAGGTTTTTATGTAAGGAGAGTTCGTTAAAACTTCAGAAGTTGCTCATTTGATTGGAAATTGAAAGTTCTAACTACCTTTTTGTGAGTCAAAAGGGATTTATTTAGTCATTTATATTAGTACCTATTGCATGTTTGTTTATATGATTGTTTATTTAATTTCTGTCCGTTTTGGGTTTCATTTATACTTAAATAGCAAAATATTTTTGTTCGTTTTAACCTTGATTTGCATATTCAACTTTAGCTTTACTCGTTTTAAGATTTATTTATTCATTTATATTACTACCTGTTGAATGTTGTTTTGCTATGATTGTTTATTTAATTTCTGTTCGTTTTGGATTTTTTTTTATTCTTTAATAGTAATTTCTGGTCATTTCAAGTTTTAGCTATTCTAGGTTTCTATTTCTTCTGATCTGAAGTTTAATGTGGCCTTTACTTTTCTTTAGAAAACTTCTTTTTCGGAAAGTTTTTTTAATTAATAGTTTAAAATAATTTGCTTTTGCCACATTTACTCTGCTCTGATAAGGTGGTCTGCCATATGCTCCGCCACAAAGCTTGCTCTGCCATTGAGTTGTTTTCAAATGGTTCTTTTGTTGCTTTTTTTTGTTTGTATTTTTTCACCAGCAAGCCCTAGAAAAAAAACAAAAAAAAACAGTTCTCCGTACGAATCTTCAGGCCTATTGATTTTTCCGATTTTCTTTATTTTAACATTGTCGAATGTTTCGATTATGCCGGTTACTTTGATTGGAGTATTTTTTATCCTGTTCGGCCTTGCATGAAATTGATTTTGTTTAGTTGATGAAGTTGTTGTAGAGCAGGTAATTAATGCCATATTTTTTTTATATCCCATCTAATCAATACAGTTCAGTTTATCTAAAAAAAAGAAATAGCTCATTAACTCTATGTTCAAGATGAAGTAGCCATTAAGCTATAAGGAACCTGTGTGGCTAAGATCAACAAGCAATTTCGGAATGAAATGAAACAAACAAAAGGAAAATGAAGATAAAGTAAGAAGACATTTACAATCCCATTCAACTAGGTACTTTTATAATATCCCCCCTACCACTCAAGAAGAGGGTTTAGCCTAATCTTAATGAAATACTAAAGCATGATAAAATGCGATACTTTAGAAGTAAATTAGGGCTATACATTTTCGCATTAGGGGTGGGGGTAAAGTACAGCGGGTCTCCGTACGAAATGTGTTAACTACAATTATTATGATATTATGAAGTAAGAATTGTTTTCTGACTTCACACTGTCCAAATCCTTTACCCCCCCCGCCCCCTAATGTGCAAATACATTACCAAAATCATATATTTCTCATCTATTATGTCAATTCTCTTTGTCTTTAATTAAGCTAAATTAAAAGAAACTAGCGAAAGAAACCGGTTTAAAGTGCGTCAATACATGAACAACTTGAGCTACAGGGGGTATATCATACAAGTACCTTCAACTGTTACAATCCTACCTTGTCATGATAGTTCACACATTTTAACAATTGTAGATGCATAAACACACGTACTCGAAATCTAACTCAATGAAAATTCTTCAAAAAAGAAAGGACATGGTGAGTAACTAGTAATCATCCATAGTATAATGCATATTTTTTAGATTCTATTTGATAGTATTCAGACCTACAGTACTTTGAACATCCGCTGTAGTTTCGGACCAGCATTTAAGGCCTTGAAAGAACTTTTACGCTGAAACAACAATTAAAACTGTGGAGAGAAGCTCGATCATGAAATAAAATTATTTAATTAGTAGTTCTCAAATGTTTTTTCTCGATGCTCGAAAACGATGCTCGTTTTTTTCTCGGTAGTTCTCGATGCTTTTGTCTCTTTACCATTTTTCTCTAAAACCATTCTCAGTTGTGAGTAGATGTTCCAATCACTTCTCACGTGAAGTAAATTTCTACGGAGCTGTGCGATTCATTTTCAACGAGCCCATTTCTGTATGAGTTATATATGACACTGAAATTGAATGCGCAAATAGCATCTGCAAATTATGGATACTGTAGAACGATTGTATACAATTAGAGCTTTTGAATGGGCACATTTTATAGGAAGGTAACTGCTTTTTCTAGCCTTCAAACATTTGTTTAAAGCCATTCCTCCCAGCTAGCTTCCAAATAATCTTTGACTGCACCGAAAAAATTGTTAATATCTATAACAAATACGAACCAGATAACTTAATATTACTTGAAATAACTTTTCGGTAGTAATCAGAACCTTTCTCTTATAAACTTGTTTCTGAAATTATTCATTTTTTTATAGTTGGGATTTCATTCTTTTCCCTGGAGGAAGTTCTTTATGCAAAACCATGAGCCATGTCTCTGGAACGTACGGCAATGATGATGTTTATTAAATATACTTTTTTTTGCCTGTTTTGTCATTATTATGTCTTACAGTTTTTCTGACTTAAAGGAATTTGTAGCTATTTGGGAAAATTTTTTGTACCTCAAGAATTGAAATTCTCAGTTATTTTGAGTTGATTTTGACACAAGCTAAGTTCAGTTGAATTTTACTAAACTATTCAGGGTTGGGGATGAAAAAGCTGTCTGGGAACTGGGTGTTACATAGCGATGCAATACAGGGAGAAAAAACATCCTTGTGATAAACCCTATGCAGACTTTAGCTGACTCTATGCAGACTTCAGTGATAGTATTTGTGCTGTTGCAGAAGCTGTGCCGATAATCGTTTAGGTAGAACGTAAAATTGGATAAAACTGACAGTAATGCAACCTTGAAATCAGCCACTGCTAATCAGATCAGCATTGGTTTGGCTTCAATCCAAACCAATCTTGGAGGATGAACTCTCCGTTTTAAAAAGTCAAAAAATAGTGTTCCTAACCAGTTTTTTGTAGGTCTTGAGAATGGTATTATGTGAAAGAAAATATATTTGTTACACTTGAATTATCAACTTTTATGAATTCAAATACTCACAGCTAATCATGACGGGGGAACAGATTTCAGAGTTTGGAAACGTAACATGTCCATCGTTTGCCAAAGATAACAAAAAACTAACCAATTGCTATATTGATTTTATAGGGTGCAAAAATTGATACTGATAATAAAATATTACATGGATAAAAGTAATATTTCTAGGCACTTGGGTACATAATGGTACACACTCGAGAACAAACCGGTTCTATCTGTCTTAATTAAGAGATAATTAGCTTACGATCAGTGTGAAACAAGTGACGGGCAACAGAATACATTAGACTTATATTATTTGGGCTATATATTTGTACATTAGGGGTGGGAGGGTGGTTGGTAAATTATTTGAACAGCGTGAAGTTACAAAACAATTAGTGCTTCAAAATATGTAGAATAATTGTAGCTAATATATTTTGCATGCAGACCCGCCATACTTCGCTTAATAGTAATATCAGTACTTACAAATATTAATCCCCATTGTAGTGGCTGAAAAACGTTCAACATAAACGGCAACTTAGAAGCAGAAATTGGCCATAAATGAGCAAGAAAAATTTTAGATACAAAGAAATAAAAGAACATGTTATTTTCTTCTGCGATTTAATCCCGGTTATTATATAATTTTTATGGTTAAATTTAACACCCTATTTATATAAAAAACTGTAAATCAGCTTTGTTTATTTCTTGTATATTATATTTGTAACCTTTTAAAGCTAATTTAGAAGAATAATTGTAATATATTTGTTGCAACATTTTGCCTCTTCACAAAAATCTTCACTGACTGCAGTACAAGTGACAGTGGGTTATATGGTGTTGAGGCCAAGTTCGACGAACCTTCTTATTTTAAATTATATTTTTATTGTCTGCTATCATTGCTTGGATGCTGGCTAAATAATTTAAATAATTTCTTAGACCACACTGCATTTACATTTACAGAATTTAATAGAGAAAAAACGGGTTTAATTTAAATAAAACAATGGGAAAAAACAACAACAAACTTTCAATAATAAAAATCCTAATATTTCTGCTGCACGTCCGGGAGCATTTATCAACGGGAAAAAAGTTAAATTAAATAAGACGCAACATACAAAGAAGAAACAACAACAAGTAAATAAAACTCGCATCTTAATAACCTCCAAAACACTTTTTTGTATTTCTTTTTCTTTTTCTTTATATGTTGCATTCAATTTAGTTTAACTTTTTTTCCGTTGATAAAGGACGTGGAGTCGAAATATTCAGATTTTTATTATTCCAATGTTTTTATCTAAATTATACTCTTTTTCTCTCTCTTAAATTCTGTAGTTGAATGATGGCTGCAATGCAATCTATCTCTTTATTAATTTCGTTATTGCTTCGTTATTTATATAGATAATCTGGTTAGTTTTGGTGGCGTGGGATGACAAAATAGTGAAGTATGCAAATTAGAAATTTCAAAATGAAAATAACACAAATGGCCTCTGACCAGCCTAAACTGGGTATAAGTATAAAAATAAAAAAAATATTGTATGCTAGGTTACGACAAAATATCTTAAGATCATAAAGAAAAATAGGAAGGACTCTTCGACTCAAATGACGGACCTTATTTCCAAAACTTCTTCAAGGATCGAAAATTTCACTGAAACCACCATCAGGAATTCGTGCGGACACCTGCTTGATTTTTTTTTTTTTTTTTTTTTTTTTTTTTTTTTTTTTTTTTTTTTTTAAGAAGGAAAAGCAACTGTTTTTAATTTCACTCTCAGATTTGCGAATTTTAATAATTTGGTTTATTATGATAACACTGCTACATTTGTAGGTTTGCGTGGCTAACTGGCTTCTTTTAATTCTAAAATTAAAATTAAATGGCTTCTTTTCTCTTAATTAAACTAGCTCCTTCCTAAGATTCCGTTCCTTTTCCCCTTTTATAGTGCATAAGAAAAGGGAAAGCAAAGAAATGTAAATCAGTATTTGTTGAAGAGAGTGACAAGTAACGCACAATAATTACGCATGTTCTGGCTATATAACTAACAGCTGTCCCCAACGGAATAGAAAGGAAACCTAAGCAAAAACTATACAAACAATTTAGTCAAAACTTCTCGATAAACATCAAGCTGATGCCAAAAACCCAAATTAAAGACGTAATAAACAAGCTTATTACATTAATGAATTTAATAAGTGATGTTAAAACTTAAAAGAACATAAATTATTCTGTATATGAGGGCACTGCTTCCTCCTAATTTTTTTTTGTTACTTGAAAAAGGCACCAATATATTCAGTATCTGTTCGAATAGAAATCACCACATTCAATGACTACTTGTTTAATACGATCACCTCTGAATAAAATTTAACTCATAACCATCCTTCTCCAAAAAAATCCGAAGGTTTGTATTTTTGTATTGATGGACTCGAAACCTCTGCTTAAGAGTTGATGTTGTAATTTTTGTCTATTTTTTTTTGGGGGGGGGGAGGGGGTTGCTTTTTGTTCTTAAATTATGTACACTTTAGTGGAGTAACAAGTTTTAATGATCTATCTTAAACTTGGTTAATTATACATATTTGCAATCTTTACGAAAATTAGATTCGTTTCCAGTGTCCGGTTGCGTGAGTCGCTCTTAACTTATAGCTCTTTACCAAGAACTGTGAAATAATAATGAAAATGATCATAACTGAATTGAAAAGTTATAACGCCATTCACGAAAATGTAATCTGTTAGTAAAAATAAACAGTAAGAAAACACTAATAAAGTCAATGAACACTTCACAAAACAGATTTTACCACGAACAATTTTTATACTCGCTTTTTTGGCAACTAATCTGGTTGTATTTCTAGATACAAGTTCAACATTATTTTTTATTTTATTAGATTTTTATTTTGACGTGCATAACCTAGTTAGGCGCTGTTTAAGCCTTTTTTTCAAACTCTTACTGAATATGCTGTCCCAATGAGTTTTTGTGTTTACTTTCTGTTTCTCAAATATGCTTCTGGAAATAGTGGATGTTGCTGCCAAGTTTCTGACAGTTTTATGACAAGATTTGACATTGATTTTTCTATCTTTTGCAACAGGTGCTCCGAAAGCTTCTTCAACAGAATTTCAAGAAATACTCAATTTTGAAAGAGGCTGAATGCATGTTCCGATTTTTGGAGGCTCTGAAAGGAATGTGGCGCTTTGACCGAGAGACATTCCAATGCTCACTTGGGGTGAGTCTAGCTTCAAAATCAAGAATTCATTTATCAGTTAATTTTTAATTTATTTATAGCAAATCAAACTGTTTTTACCTAATTTATATTTATCTATACCTTATTTATACCTAATGAATTTATTTATACCTTAAATTGAGTTTCTCAGTTTCCAGAATTAA